>NW_010306095.1:74558-87498 GCF_000700745.2 Antrostomus carolinensis
TGTAGGGAATAGGGGTCTTTATTTTCCATGTTGCAGTGGATTACAGATGGCTGGATTAGAAACTTTTTTCTGATGTAGTAATTACAGATGACGTGGTTTATTTGCAGTGCAATGCATGGAATGAAAAGATAGATTTGTTTTTTAGTGTGGGACACTAAAATTGTTTACATCAGTCTCAAAAGTTGTGAATAGCTTCAAACTCCTAAAGGAGAAGTCAATGCAAAGCTTACTGTTCCTGTATTTTCTGCAAGAAAGAATGACAAAGTCAAGACTGAAGAACTGTAGCAGATGATAGTTTGTTATTGTTTTTAGAGTATTTTTAAATTCTCAGGTCAAATTCTAAATGTACAACATAATATTATTATTTGTTACTCCTGTTTTTCAAGACATCATTGTTTTCTTTGCTAATTTTATTTTCAGACTGGTCAAGCAATATAATGGCTATTAATATTTTAACGCTGTAACATTTAAGCTGTAAATAAGTCATCCTTCACCCCTCCGCTCAAGGAAAAAAAAAAAAAAAAGAACACAGATGAAAACAATATGATAAAGCTTGTAATCAAGACAAATTATGCCTTGGGAAAAAAAAAAATTAATTTGCACAATTAGGCAATACAATAGAATGTTCCATAATTAGATGCAATACAAGTGTAACCTTCCTTAATATCAGTAGTATGCAAGCCTTTCAGACTTCATTGAAGAGTTCCATTGGAACATGTGAATAATAGGATTCATATAGCCATGGGCACTGCTGGGTCAGCTGGCAATAGATCAATCCAAAACGTAGAGCATATTAAAAGGATTATAGATTAGCAATTAGATGGTTATTTCATGAGCAAGGAATAGTTCCTCAAGCTTTGCCAAAGGTTAACAGAGATAGGATGTCGATTTTTCCAGTTTATAATCCAGTAAAAGCCTTAAAGTGAGGGAAGTTATGGCATTTTCAGGATGATAAGAATCATATGAAGAAAGCATAACAAACCTTTCAGGATCAGTGGTTTGGTTTCACAGGGAAACTGTTCTTATACAAAATGTAGCATATAAATATGTACTACTAATAACTACATCTCTAAGAAAGATTTCCAGCGAACTATCTGAGACATCAGGGACTGTTTTTAAGCCCTTATCTACAGCATTCAGTTTGAAAACATCCGTTGCATTTCACAGAATGCGTAAATAAGTTATCTAATTCAACCTCTACAAATCAATGTTGAGTATTACTAACACTGTACACCACTAGAATTATAGTTTGACACTTACTTTTAGTTTATCAATAACACAGATATCTAAGATTTTTTTTTTATGGTTTCCTGATGAAATACTGGATGGCAATATTGGTATGTTTTCAACTGCATAAAGAGAATGTAGTATGTGGAATCAATATATTTTGATCACACTGGGAGCTGAGTCTCAAGATTTCTAAAAATGAGGTCGCTTATTTGGATACCTCAGTGTGATTTTACTTCAGACATCTAGCTCTGAAAATATGGGCTTTTGTATAAAAGGAGACAGTAAATTTATTAAAAAAGATTAAATGGACATTCAAGCAGGAAACAAATCAAGCATACTTGGAAATAGAAGGATAATTAACAGTGAATAATTTATTCAACAAAATTAAACGTTTATGTCTGCTCATGAGTAAGTTTAAATTCCTTGTTATTCAACTGCCTTGTTTTCTTTCTGCAGAAATTTTGGGACTGAGGTCCAACTGTTAAAATTTTGCTGTATCTATTTGTTACTCTGTAATAAATGTGTTGGTGAGTTTCTTGGGATTAGAGATAAGCAAATTGCAATAAGCAGTTGTCTGAATAATGTCTCTGCTAAGGAATGAAGTTTAAGTTTAAGAAGGTTTTTTTTTTTAAGAAGCAGAAATATTTGCAAAGTTGGTGAAAAAAAATGTCTAGTGTTTTACTGAAAAGTATATTCTTGTGAAGGATTAAGTCTCATGGTTGTCCAGGTTACATGACATTTAGACTAATTAAAAATATCTTTTAATAAATGAATGAAGTAAGTCACAGCTGCAAACCTTTTCAGAAATTGTGTAATATCACTACAACAACAACAACCCCTGTAGAGGTTGGATGAAAGGTTTAAAACAAATTCTCCCTCCTTATTCTGCCCAAACCCAGTAGCTTTCTGGGGGCTTTGGCTGCATTGGTTAGTTTTATGGTTGATTTATTTTTTTTTAATAACAGGAACTTTCTGGTGGAATCTTTCTCCGAGAACCTGAAAAACTGTGATGCAAACTCAGTCTCTGATTCTGAATGCCTCTTTAATGTGCCTACTACATTTTATTGTTTCTATAGTAAACGCCTCAACTTTATACATAAAAAAAGACTTAAGGGATAGAGGATTATAAGTAATAAATACATGATTTAAAAAAAAATTACACAGTACTACTTTCTAATACTGGGGATACACAATAATATTTTAATCTCAGTTAACTTTAATTTTTCATTATCACATCTGGCATTTAGAAAAGTGGAAAAGGCAATATTTTCTATTTAACAAGTTTGAAGATTGCACTTCTGACTGAAATATATATAATTACTACTTTGACTTTAGCTAAAGTATACTGGAAATTTTATAAAGTAGGGATTTCTGATTACAATTCTTTTCAATTTACTTGAATTGTGACAGCTGCTCTGATTTTGACAGACAAGAAAAAAAGTATTTGCAATGCAATGACAACAATGTCCATGACACTAATTGCAACTTTTGTTGGAAAAAGTCATGTATTATATTTCAAATTGGATCTAACATAAGGATGGCTATTCAATCATTTTACATTGCAACACAACTTTGGAACATTAACATTATATTTGTTTTCATTAGATTAATAGACACTGATACGGGTAGCAGCCATCAGTGAACACTGAAACAGTCCAGTCAACTCACTGGTTTTATCAAATGTTGTTTGGCATCCACTGCTCCTGGGTGAAGAATTGCTGTTACATGCCTAATTATTTTCTTTGTTATTTTACAGCAAAGTAAGTGGAAACTAGCAAAAATACCTGTGTGGTTTTTCTCCTCTTAAGACAGTTTAAAACATGAGATGAGGTTGCAATTATGTCTAGAACTGGGGCATTTATATTTTTTTGTCAAAATTAAAAGTGACAGTTGCTAAAAGTGGAATTTTTTTAAGCTCATAATTAACA
This sequence comes from Antrostomus carolinensis, assembly GCF_000700745.2. Taxonomy (NCBI): domain Eukaryota; kingdom Metazoa; phylum Chordata; class Aves; order Caprimulgiformes; family Caprimulgidae; genus Antrostomus; species Antrostomus carolinensis. Next base: position 77,717 of record NW_010306095.1, read on the forward strand.
TAAGAACAGAAGGCCCACTGATTTTTCCATGTTGTGTGTGCTTCTAAATTCACTTTAGTTCAGACTTTTTTTGAGTATTTAAATATCTAGAGAGATTTATTTTCACACTTTATGCTTTTTAGTTTAGGTTTTATCATTTTAATCCATCATTAAATTGGATGCTTCTATAAACCTCCCTATGAATTTTACTCTTTCTTACATGCCCACGTACTCCGTGGAAGTATGGCTGTCACAGAAAATCCTACCTAGAATATGCATACGTCTTGTCCAAGGGAATTAAAAATGGCAAGGAAACATATCTTCCCAAGCCCAATATTACTGCTTTGGAGGTAACTGATAATTCCCTTTAGAGTCTGAGGAAATTATATTGTCCCAGCTTTATGACATTTGCAGACATGTTTACACTATATGCTTGCAAGAGAACAAGGTTGGAAAAGACATTCAGGAAATGGAAAATTGAGAATTTAGCTGTTCAGAAACTGGTTTTGAATTGGAATTAAATTTACAGAGCATTTTAACCTTGGGAAAGATGAAGATGGGGAATGGGAGACAAAGTTAAGTTTCTGAAACTGGTACAGAGATGCAGACGTAGCTTTCACCTAGACTCAGTAAGCAGTGCATTCTCCTGAGGAGTGCTTTGTCAGGACTTAACTTCTGTACACCCCAGGACTTGAGGGAATTTGACAAACCTGCCTACACATTCCATAGTGTCCAAGTACTCTTCGTGGTGAGCCCCATGTTTTCTACCTTACAATAATTCTGACGTTATGACAGGTCACAGTATTAGCATTTTTCCTGTGCTACACAGCATCTCCATATGTCCTGACTGTATCAGATCTTTCTGATTTACCTCTTCTGTGATGAACTGAGATTGCCATAGCTGCTCATTGCACCTCTATCAATACATTATATTTCAAGACCTCTGCCTAGTTTCATATTTTTCTCCCTTGCCAGCTCACACAAATGTCTTTTTGATCTGTCACTGTCTCATATTGTATGAAGAGTTTAGACCCATAGAGATCAGCTTGGCAAACTCCCTCTCATCCTTCTCTCTATCCTATCAGCTGACATGAAACCGCATTTTCCCTCTTCCTTTTCAAAGTACAGCTTCTGCCCTGTTGAAATGCAATGGACTAACATTGAATGAAGTCTAGATCCTGACACTCTAGTAACTTCATTCATTCCACAGCAGCTGGGTAATAGAACTGTAAACTAAAGTTTACAATTATTAATTTGTGGGCATGCAGAAGCAGAAGTAAATGCTTACCCAATAATAAGCACATTTCATTGTGTAGATAAAGGTTTCTTACTGAGGCAGACTGTGTTATAATCCTCCTCCAGTTGTGAACTTTACTTAATGGGAGTTACAATGACTAGCCATTCTGTCCTTTTCCAGCTCCTTTTTCACCAACATTTCCCTCAGACAAGGCTCCCAATTGCAGCACAGTGTCCTGCAAAACACTGGCCTCTGTCTAGAACTCTTCGCCTCCATACAGCATAGTAGAATACTGCTGCTAGTACCATAACAGTCAAGAATTTACTTCTACTCAGGTTGCAAAAATACATAATCATGTTAATAAATAAAGAGAAGTGATCTCCTCTGAAAACTTGCCCTGTAAGTGGGAATAATCAAATTGGATTTCATTTGGCTTTTGCAGCTGGATTCTGTGATGTTTAATAAGGTGAAAATGACAACTGTAGCCTTCCAACAGCTGTGAAGCTTGTAATGGCTCTCAGCTGAACAAAATCCCAGTGACCAGCAGCAGCTGAACACCAAAGCAGCCCTTGTCTTTCTGTCATTATGCACCAATGCTCTTTCTCTTCTGTCAGATATCTTGGAGAATCTTACCTTCTGTCCAATCATTACCAGATATCAGTAGATGCAAAGATATCAGACATCTGTAGATGTAAACACACCTGTATAAAAGATGTAAACACCTGTATAAATAGCTAAAGTAAATAGTAGATGTAAACACACCTGTATAAATACCTGCTAAATAGCTCCTTAAGATGTATGAATTGCCTTGTTTAGATATAGATGAATGTTAATACCTTTGTTACAAAATCAGTTATTTTAAATCAATTAATTTAGGCTTTTTTCCCCCTTAATATAACATAATTTGCACCTTACTGTTATAAAGGACTGTTTTACCCTTCATTTATTTGCATGTTTCTGCTCTTGCTGTTTATGTTATAGAAAATATAAAATTCAATAGTAAGCTTGTGATATTATGAAAATTATTACTAATATTTATTCTCCTAAATTATACACTGTTTTTATTTTTTCTTTAATTACAGGTTATAGGGAACAGAATAGTATTCATCTATCTGGATATAGATGTCTATATATTTTTGTAGTTATGGAGTTGTATGCAGAACTCTGTATGTCTATAGATTCCACCTATCATGTGGAATAGCCATTTTAGTTGATAATGATATCTGAGAGTAACTGTATGAAAATAGCATAGAGAAACAGCTCATTTTTCCTTTCTTTACAAGAAAGATTTTTTGAAGTAATACATAGTTTATATACCTTCATAGAGATTTCCCTAGGAAAATGTCAATTTCATAAAAGTTGCTACAGAACAACATGATTGCATGTAGATTTAACAAAAATATTTTTAAACTTGTAGTATTTAAAGAAAACAATTCATTTTGAGGGGCTGTACAAGTGTGGTCTCATTTTTCTTTTTTGAACAAAAATAATTATGTTATTTTATAATAAAAAAAGAAACTTGGGAAGTAATTTTTTGACATTGTTTCTACCTAAGGCATGTTCACAAGGGTACTATACTGATGAAAAATACATTTCTGTATTGCGCACTCTACTCTTTGACTATTGCAATTATATAATAGGAGTGATACGTAATCTATAATATGTAACTTTATAATATTATGGTGTAAAAATATCTCAAGCCAGAGGCAGCAAGTTTAGCACGATCCCTTCTTAACCTATGCTTTATGTCTTCCACTCCAAATTGCTACAGTCAAACTAAGTCAGGTTTGCAGGGAAGCTCAGGGCCTTATTTTGATTTTGCATATATCGTGCTTATGTGTAATGTGTTGTATAATTTCACCATCCAGGCAAAAAATGGTACTGTAATTTTACAAGTGCTATGTCCATCACAGACTTAATATAACTACACTTTTTCTCAGAGAGGATCATTTCATCACCTGTTCATCTACTTGAAGGGTAATGTTCAGATTCCTGGTGATGCTGAGACCACCACTGATCAGCTATGCTGGCCAGTTTTGTTAAACAAACAAGATATACAACTTAAGGGTCACAAACCTCTCGATAAATCTTGTTGTAGAATCCTGATATAATTGATTGTACCTGTTCACCTTCCTTTCATAGTGTATGTCCTTTGGGAATCATTTCAATCTACTCATAACCTGAAACCCCCCCCCCCCAAACCCAACCCTATCCCCTCTCCAAAAAACCCCAAAGAAACACAGACAAACCAGAAGATAAAACTTTCAGGGTTCCTCACTGGAGGAAGTATAGTAACGGTTGTCCTTCTTTTCTCTAAAGACTCTGACTAAATATTTCCACTCTTCTCTACATTTCCAGGATGACTGCTATGTGCTGCCTGTATGATGCCTTTCTGTTTCATTGGCAATTTGCATTTATTTGCTCATGTGTTGAAACAAAAGTAAGATCCATGAGTGGAAGTGACAAAGGAAAATAAAGATCTGGACAGGTCAAAGAAATAGCAAAGCACTGTATATGAAAAGGATCTGAAAAAGCACAGTGGGCATTATTGGTAGCAGTACAGAATGTATATGGTGGTGGCAGGTAATCAGAGTTCTTACTTACTACTCTAATATAGGATTAAAAAGGAGGATATTGTATGAGTGTATGCCTGGAAGAAGACAGAAGTTGCATGAGGGAATACTTAGCTATTAGAGAGATCTGGACAGAAGGATGGAGTATTGCTGTGGGAGATTTACAGCCTGCCTGAGTAGCTCTGCACCTCCTCTGGTGCATGTGAGGCTGGAAGTGCCCTGAGCAGAGCAGAGCTGCAGGTGTGTGTTCTGCATTTTCTATTGTCTTTACAAAGAACCGTGCTTTTCATCCTTCAGTGTTAACTGTCTTTGCTTCTCACTTGCTCTCTGGCCTTGTTAATAATCAATCCTCTTTTATTTACTTAACCTTTGTTTGCCTTCCCTCTGCCTCATGCTTCTTCTTGTCACAGTAGATGGCACAACTTCAACTGTTTGTTGATTAACAAATGCACATTGTATGTGCTGCAGCCATTTTAACTTCTTCACTGAGTGTTATGCGGTCCACACTTTAGCTGCTTCTTTGCATATTGATTGAACGCTGCTCGCATTGAGTATTGACTGCCACAGACAATGTACCTCACTTACCCTTACCACCCTTTTTTCTTTCTCCCTCATCACCATTCCTGCAAATATTGATGTTCATCTAGTTTCTCCTGCCCTTCTATCATCATCTGCATCTTAGTTTCATTCTTGTGCTTTAAATTAACAACGTACAATCATTTCTCTTCTTTTTTTCTTTTTTTTTTTTTTTTTTTTTTTTTGCTATTACCTCTGAGGAACATTTCTCCTAATCATCAATATGGCCAATCTCGGGAGTTCAGCATTCAGAAATGATGAGTCAGTCTTCCTTTTCTCTCAGATTGCGATACTGATCTAATACTGAAAAAAACTCTTTATTTTTCATTTGTGTACTAGGAAAATAAATACAGGCATCTATCCTTTTAAGGTATGGAGGAAACCTAAGTGGTAACATGAAGGTATTGTTTACAACTCTCAGGAAAATAATTTTGTCTTAAAAATAATAAAAACCAAAGCAGAAGCTATCACTAAAGAGTAAGAGTCTAGGATCTGAAGATAAACATCAGCCAAAATAAACACAGGATGCAGCAGAGAGGAATGCAGACACTGGCTGATGTGGCAGGAAATGATACTGAAGATCCCAGCTCTATAAACCAATGGTCAGTTAATGTAATGTAGCCTTGGAAGCAGGGAGAAAAACAAAACAAAACAAAACAAAACAAAACAAGACAGTTTTAAGGATAAAAAGAAAACAAAGAACAAACATCCAGCATATCTCTGGCATTCTGGATGTTGTAAATTAGCATGTAATATGGAGTTGAAGATCAATGGAGAAAGAGTGCAATATGAAAGCATGTTGGAAAATGTCAAGCTACAGTCCAGAGTGGAGGAGGAAGAAAGCATCAACATCATGCTTCTCCTGGCAAAGAGGAAGAAACTGTGTCACCATCATTTGCTTTGCTTTGGGTAAGAGGCTGGACTAAATTACCTCCACGAGTCTCTCTCAACCAACATGTTTTTGATTCAAACAACTTTTTAGTAAAATTGTGAAAATAGACATTGAAACATTGTTCCAGTGAGACACTGGAACAGGTTGCCCAAAGAGGTTGTAAATGCCCCCTCCCTGGAAGTGTTTAAGACCAGGGTGGATGAGGCTTTGAGTAACCTGATCTAGTGTAAGGTTTCCCTGCTCATGGCAGGGGGGTTGGAACTAGATGATCTTTAAGGTCCCTTCCAACCCAAACCATTCTGTGATTCTATGATTCTATAAACTTGTTTTCCATCTATATTATCCTTCTGCTTTTCCTCACAGATTTTTTTATTCTTGTCCTCATAGGATTAACTTACTAGCAGTTTTCTGTCAAAATACTTCCTGACATATAGTTGCTACAAGGAAAGATATTGTCAGTGTGAATACAGGGGACTGTTGAGCATTTTTTCCAGTTTAGGAACTACAGAAGAAAAGTTACCCTTGATTGAAGTGTCTGCCAAGGGGCAGACAGGTATTGCTCAGTGCCATGTTTAACAGATCCCCCACATCCAATACAGACTTTCTTTTCATTGTATGGAATTTTCACTCATAAGTTATTTCCACCTGTATTTCTTTCCCATGCTTTTTTTGGCAGAATGCATAGCCATTTTTTTTTTAACACTTTTTGTTAAAATTGAAGAAGCTGGCATGTTTCTTTGAACCAGTGTAAAAATATGAACATTTCAACTTCCATTTCTGAAAAGCTTCTTCTGTACCTCAAGCCTGTGAAATAAATCTGCATTTTTTTTTGACTCAGATATATCCTATATCCAATAAAGTAGGGAAATTATACATTAGTTTATTTTAATAAATAACCTGAAGTTTGAAGGCCTGAATAATCATCTTTGAACAATAAACCCAATGCTTTTATATGAAATGTTGCATTTTCTATTGCTAGCTCAGGTTGTTAGCTTAATCTCACCTTGAACAAATCTTTGCTACTCCTTCGGAGACTTCTTCCACTTAGATACTTTAAGTCTCTTCCCATTTCAAGGGCTTTCTTGACTCTGAGTGTCTTTGAGATCACCTTGCTGATTCTTGGACTTCACTCTTACTTCAGTTGATGTTATAAATTCTCTCCCCCCCCCCCCCTTTTTTTTCCTGATTTCTCCACTATCTTTTGCTGTTAAATTCTCCACTGCCACTCCATCTTACCTTTTCCTCATTCTCTGTCTCCTTTAGGATATTATTTTGCTAATCAATCTGTATTTTTTACTAGTTGAAAATAGTACCCTACTCTTGAGAGTCATCCTCTCATTTGCTCTCAAACTTTGAGGCAACTGAAATTCTTTACAATGCCTCAAAATTAGGCTCGTGCAAAAAGACTTAATGCCAGCCAATATATTCTTTAAACTGTCACACTGCACCAAGTGGCATAATGTCGTGGCCAACCAAGACAATACCTGGTGCTTTGATTCACTCTGTCTTGGATGCCTGTAAACCTGAAGATGATGAGTCTCAGTGAATGAGACTCACATATATGAGTGAAAGTTTATTGGTTTTTTTGCCTTTGGCAATAGTACTGTAGGAATACACTTAAGCAACTTTAATTATAATTCTGTAATGACTTCTTCTGTGTGGCATACACTAAACTACTTAATATATACTGTCACTTTTATATTCTTTTCTCATGCACTGCTTTTGGGAATGTTCCATGGTGACACTGAATTTTCTTATTTAATTTCATTTTGCTCAGACCTAACTGCTTTTCAGAGACTAACTGCAGTTTTGATAAATGTTCTTTCTAGACTAGTTAAATTCTTAGGCTGATAAAAGCTATTTTAATTAAAAAAAATAGTTACTTTAGTTTAAAGACATTTTTTCTAGACTGATTAAGAAGAAAGACTGACAAATTGAACTTCAGATTTACTCTTTCACCAGACTGATACAAGAAGCAGGTAATGAGATCAACTCATTGTTAGTCACAAAGAGGTTTATTTGAAATGAAACTTGTCAGACATACTTATCTCTTCAAGAGTCTCAGAGATTGATACAAACAAAAGTAAGACACTTAGGCCTACTGTTTCTTCCATAACTGTTAAAGCAACTCATCTGTGGCCTTACAGCTTCTCACAGCTGCTGCTAATTTGGATATCTACTTGTTTTCTTAAAATTGCATTTCTTAATAATCATTTGACAACAGTATATTTTTTTTTTTTTTTAAAGCTACTGTTTAATGATATGGATCTTTCACCTCTCTCCTTCCAAATACATGAAACCTCAGCTCTTTTTCCTGAAGATTGATTGGCTTTTTATGTATTAAATGTAGCAATAGCAAAGAAACAAAATAGTGAGGTTCAGTACTCCAAAGTACTCAAACCCGTGACCCAATTGACTTTCCTGTGAGCAAATAAAGTTTAACCATGTTAATAGAATATGCTCATTTACAAAAGAAATTTGCCTCTTCTGTACGGGCCTGACAGATTATAAGATTATATCCCAAGATGAAGAATTGAGTCACATTGTATGATTTTCCCTGGTTCAATAAGACCCACCAGCCTTGGTATGGGAGGAAAACGAGCAAGTAAGGATACTGTACAAAAAAACAAAGCAAATCAGGAGACAGGAGGATGAAGTGGGAAGAACTAGTTGCCTGGAGATAGTCACTACTGATATAGATGATTAATAAATTTTAAATAAGATCTTTCACTAAGTTTTCTTCTGTTACATACCATTCAGTGCTATGGAAAGAAGACAGAAGAAGGCCAGTAGCTAATGGAGAGAAAGAGGAGGGGTCATACTAATTTCTCCACTATGAATCATCATGGGTAGAATCAGCATTCCTCTTCCAGCTCCTCTTCATTCTCTTTACTCCACACGTGAAAGATGATGTCCAGAGCTTGAAGGAAAATTCCAAGAAAAACACAAAAATATCTTCTGTCTGCTTACCAAGGACAATAATTTTAAATTTTGCATGCAGAATATCTAATTTTACTAATTTTTCCTGGTTTTGCGCTACCAAAGAATCTATTTACTCCATCCATCAAGAATTCCTTTCTCACCTAAAGGAAATTCCTTCTTTTATTGTCTTACTGATTTCTGCCTCTCTCCTACTGAGAAACCTTGCTTACTTTCTTTCCTATGAGTACTTGCAGTACTCATACTTCTGCTTTTCAGCAGAGTAAACCACATATTGCTTTTGTTTTATATCAAACTCCCACCGAAAGACAGTCTAAATTTCTCCTTTTTTCCTGAAGGAGTAAGAATAAGAGAATCAAATTCAGCATGTCTGAGGAGACCTCAGAAAAGCAGGACATCTTCTTTACTATGTTCACATTTTAAATACCCTTCTGAAAAACAAATTTGGTTTTGGTAGCTGACAAAAATGTGCTGACCATGAAGAATTTGGGGAGCAAAGTTCTGATGACATAGTCAGTTGGGGCTTTTTGAAGGTGGCCTTGTGGGGGACAAAATCAATGTCTGCTTTTTCCTACTGGGACAGTCAAGCAAAGATAATTCCCTATGGCAGATATGCAGTTCCTTGTTGTCCTTCCTTCCACTGTGCAACCATGAAAAGACAGAGCAGAAGAGAAAATTTGACTTGACATCACTAAAAATTACTCCCCCCTCTCCCTCCGCCTTTTTAAAAAAGTAAGTAGAGTGTGCTTTTCTTTCCATTTTAGTGTGAAACAGTCCCTGTTTCTCCCCTGACATCAGCTGATCTCTCCTTCCTGCAGTCTCTGTAACTTATCTCAAACAAAACAAAACAGAACAAGCAACACCAATGTGGAGTGAAAATCCACAAGCTGCTCCTATGTAGATAGGCAGCCTGAGTATTTCCAGCCCTTCCCTGCAAATTTTGTGTTCTAGATTTGCTGGCAGTTGCTTCAGTGTGCTGTTCCTCTGGAATACTTCACCCAAAATGATGCAGCACCCAAGGCACTTGTGTGACATTTAGAATTGCTATGAACGGCATAATCTGATAGTGCTGTTTAACCATGTTGTATTGTGGTGTGTTTATCAAGTTATTAACTTTCAGGAAAAAAAAAATCTCTTCTCTTCTCTTCTCTTCTCTTCTCTTCTCTTCTCTTCTCTTCTCTTCTCTTCTCTTCTCTTCTCTTCTCTTCTCTTCTCTTCTCTTCTCTTTGAGAAAGCATACACATAGTGCTAGATTTTAGTTAGTGCTCTATTGGAGATGGGGGATGTGAGAAGTTTTTTTTCCATTTCAAGAGAGGCAGAGGTATCATCAACCTTTCCACTGCCAGCAATCTCAGATTCCCACTGATCTGCAACAGTGCATGTGGCATTTGCAGGCAGTGGTGCTACTTCCTTCAAAGTAAATAACTACTAGTAGAGATGAGGGAAGGAAGTCCTAGTTTGCATGTGGGAGCTGCTGGACAGCAGAAATTAAGTGGTTTACCCAAAATTAAATGTGAAGGGTCAGTTGATACATCTCCCAGGTCCTAATAAAGTCACCTATCCAATAAATTAATTTTCTAGCCAT
>NW_010306095.1:87520-94257 GCF_000700745.2 Antrostomus carolinensis
GGGCACATTGTTACCTGCAGAAGAAGGCAGCAGAACCACTGGGCTCCTCTCGCCAGAGCTGCTGAGCTGGCTGCAGGCACAGAAGCAGTTGCTGAAGGCAACTGAGAACTGGAAGCAAGAAAATGCTGTGTGCCTTCACTGTCTCCTTTATCAGTGTTTCAACCCTGGAAAGTCTTATAACTTTCTTGAGTACCACCAGTAAGGGGTTTGAGTATTTGGGGAAAGGTAACACCTGCCTCTTATAGATGTCTAGTCTCAATTCTTCCCTTGCCTGTTCCCTACCACTACAAGGAATGCCAAACCTGGCTCTTTGGGTGCTTTCCCTCCAGTGTACACAGAGTCACATCACAGATGTCTGCTAAGGCCCTAGCTGCTGGTAAAAGGAATAGTCTGGCCCCAGTAGACCCCTTGGTCTTGCAGGAACAAAATTGAATTTGTCCACATTGCTGAGAGAAGACTTCAGGGGGCTCTACTTTAATGTGTTGTAATTCTTTACAGATGAAAACATTTCTACTGCCCTTTCAAAAATATTTACATGGTACTAATATATAAATAAAGTTTCAGTGAACCAGAACAATTTTTTATAATTACTTAGAAATATTTTCACTTCATTTTTAAGTTAGAAAAAGCAAGTAAAATCTAAATTAAAGAGCTTTCAGGCAAAAACATACAAAAATCAACTTTTTGTTATTTAGCTTTTGGAACAGAAATGCAGTTGAAACTAAACCTTTCTAAATTTATTTTCTGATGAGTCAGTATTTTCATACAAGATAATACTTCTCAGAAAATTTCCTAAGGCTGTAGTCTTGGCTTGACTGTGGATACAATGAAATACCTGTTCCTCAGTATTGCACTGCCTTTTAGTTTCAACCCACACATTAGACCTCAGTTTTATCCAGGTTTAGCTGTAGAATTAGACTTAGAAAATATTTTAATGGGAAAATATTTTAACTCTTGCAGATTTTGGATATATCCTATTTTCATCACTCTGAATGTGGGATCTTTTTTCCACAAAAATAAAACTGTCACCGTCCAGTCTATTCAGACATGAGTCAGTCAGGTTCAGAGTGACAGTGGGATGACAGGTTGGTGTGGCAGATAGTCGTCTCCACACTGTAACAACCTAATGGTTGCTTTTCGAATGATTTCAATGAAGAAGATGTTTAAGACAGGGCAGTCTTAACTGGCACAGGAGCAGAGAAAACATTACCATTCAGTGGTATCCAGTGACAGGACCAGAGGCAATGGGCACAAACTGAGACAAAGGGAGATCCCTCTGAACATCAGGAAACACTTTTTTTACTGTGAGGGTGACCAAGCACTGGCACAGGATGCCCAGGGAGGCTGTACTAGTCTCCATCCTTGGAGATATTCAACAGCCTGACCTCTTGAGCAAGGGGTTCGGACAAGATGACCTCCAGAGGTCCCTTCCAACCTCAGCTGTTCCATGTTTCTGTGATTCTGCAATAACAGGAAAGTAAAGAAGGGTGAGCTAATCAGGAGGCTGGGTTTGAATTTGCAGCCTGTTTTGCAGGGTGTGTTCTGTAAGACACGAAGGAAATAATTTACTTTAAATACTATGGAGAAGGGGAATTCAGTGGTGGGATTAAAAAAGAGAGGTGATATAGACAAAATGATGGCCTGAGGAAATCATCCTAATGTAGCAGAGCGGATAGGGAATAGATTACAGGGGGAACTGCATTGCCATGATTACAGAAATAGCTATGGCGGTGCACGCTTTCACTGCATTTCAGAACATTCATGGAGAGAATACTTAAGATTCAAATTAACAGAAGAATTTCCTGTAGACATATTGCAATGAAATTTATAATGAAAGGGGATTTACTAAATAACAACCCCATTGCCTGTTAATATGCCAGTACAGTAACACTGCATATTTGAAGTTCTCTTCTAATTTATGTATAGTGTATTTTGAAGTTTTGCTCTTTCTAATATGAATAATTGCACACTATACAGTAATACATCTACAGATGTTACTCTGTGACAGAGACATACCTTTATATTCAACTGAGCAACCATAACTGTGACTGTATATTTAAAACAATAAGAGAAGATTTTAAATAATAACCAAAAAATCAACTTGTTCATTTTTAACACTGGAATGTTAGTAATGACATAAAACTGGCTGACTATGTCGCCCCTTTGTGCTAGAGACCTGATAGGATGCCACGATGAGCTTGCTTTTTTAAGCCTAAGGGCTTAACATTAGCATCATATGACAATTTTGTTATCAGAGCATGCTTTGCAAAGCACACAGCAAGAAGGTAGTGGACTGGATGCTGTCATGTATGGGATGGTGTGGTAATTAAGCAACACTGTTCAAGCATGGAGAGAGCAAAAAACAAGGATTTCACTGTTAGGCTTCTTACACAATCACAAAGTATGCCAGTGCAAAGATTTTTTGCCTTGCAATAAGGGACTTTTTATTTTTGGGGGAAAAAAAGAAAAAGAAAAAAAAAAAAAGAAGCACTTATTAAACTCAGCATGGAGACAATCTGAAACAGGATCTTCATCAATCAGATTAACTACTTTCCAAGATGAAAGTAGACGAGGCACAGTGTGAGCCTGAGAAGATATTTATCAAAACCCATATTAATAACCACTTTCAGCTTTCTCCTGACAGTTTCATCTTAGCTTCCATGTTTAACATTTGAGTATCATATGTTTTTGTCAGGATGAGGCTGCTAAGAGCATCAATTAATTAATTCCTCTGAAGTATGGTTTGGAAAGGTAATAAAGTAACAATCCCTAAGGCCAGGGCCAGTAATGGTAAGCAGCATTCTGGTACTGTGCAATTTGTTACCTTAGAAAGAAATTAAAAGCACAGAATCATTTCCACTTTTAAAAGCAGAATATATTCAACTTTATTTTAATAAAATTGCTGAGAGGGATCAATTTTTTTAAATAATATTTTCAAAGCAGATAAAGAATGTTGCTGCTTTTTATTTGCTTTATTTTAATAGGAAAAAGTACAATGCCTCTGGTAAAATAAAAGGCAAAAAAAGATGACTAGAATATGTCTCAATATTGTTATTTGTTATCATTATTATCATTTGCCTTGTTATTTGGGTCTTTCTGCTCTGTTCTGGATCTTTCGCTGTGAGGTGAAGGAAACCTGCTAACAGCACAGAGAAATTAACCCTCTCCTTGTTTCTACTGCCACCACCTTTACACAGGGAATTTTTAATGTACCATAACTTCCCCACTCTCTCTCATGTTTAAAAACAGTGCAATTCTTGTTTCTTTTTCTTTGTAAGAAAGGAGTTTTTTTGCCTTGTAAGTAGTGGAAGAAAAGCAAGGATAAAGAGCTGTTTGGTGACATAGGAAAACATCAAGTCTTTTTTGGTATTTTTCAAATCATAAGCAGATAGTGATTGAATCTGGTTACCTTGCTTTAATCCATCCTTTTACTTCCATGTCCTTTTAGTCCTGACACAAAGTAATACTTCTATACAAAAAAACATCTTATATATATGTAAACTGTTGATGACAGCTCTTTTCTCATTGCCTGTGGGGAATGTCAACCTATATAATTAGTGTGCCTTAATGACTACATGAGTCAGATCAAAATGCTCTTCTCACCAGTCACTAAATAAATGTTTCCACACATTTTCTGTGAATGTAGTTCAGTTTGGTCTTGTGAGAGAATGAGATCCAGGTGGCCATACTTTACGTCTATGTGAAGTGTGTAAATGTGTGCCTGTGATACCTTTGCCTATCAGTTCTCATATATAACTTCTGAGTACTTTAGCCACTCTCAGGCAGTTTGGGATTGTCCTGAAGACATTTAGGCAGACTAACTACTCTTCCCCCCCAAGAGAGGTAGAGAGGCAGCCAATCACTGCAGAACAGGCTGAGAATAAGAAACTTCATGAAGTTGCTTTGATAAAGATCAACAAGACAGGGATTTTTTTTCTTTCTACAGGAATAGTTCAAAAAATCACTCCCAAACTTGAAATGCTCCTGATGTATTATAAGAACTCTGCTGATTTATGTTCCTATACTACATGTTGGGGCTTCATCTGGACACCATTATTCAGGAACAACGGACCAAACGAGCCCTGTGTAGCATCATCTTCTTTCCCCAAGACTGGAGGCCAGAAGTCTGCAAACTAGATTTCCCACCACACAGTGTGTCATCATTTCCAAAATCAACTTGTTTCTAAAGCATATGGATTTTTTGGTAAAAAAAGAATATTTGGTAGTCAAATATCCATCAAAAAAGTTGCATTTTTCATGGCAAAGGTATAATTTTGACCTTCTCTAACTTTCAAGAAAACAGCATTTTTCCTCTTTCCCGAGAGAAACCACTGTATGCTTCATTGTTTGGACAGGGAGTGAAAGGGATTCAACCATCCCCTTCCTCAACCAGAAAGCCAAGTTCTCGGCTCTTCTAGAAGCTGGAAGAAAAATCCATGATATGTGTATTCAGAATTTTTTCACTTATATTCTAACAGTGAATGTGGCCAATCATCAGTGGTTTCTGGAGATGCCTTCTGCAGAGACCTTAGAGCACCATCAGGATAAGCCCAAAGCATATTGTGAGGTTTGCAAAGAACTTGCTATGTCCTGACTGTAATAAACAGCTGAGTAAAGCAGTTCATGTTTGCAGGGGAAAGACAGACTGGAATAGATCATCTCTGGCAAGTAGGGTTCTGTGTCAACTCTCCTGATCATGGTCAGTCTTAAAATGTGATGTAGATGTTGGTTGTTCCTAGTCTTCTGAGAGTTATTCCCAAATGGCCTGTGGGTCCTCAGAATGCTGATGTTCATCAACCTTTTTTGTTGCCCTTGGGGTGACACTCATCAGTAAATGAAACAAAGGGAAGAGAATAGATGGGAAAGAGGGTTAACTGAATGCATAATTTTCTTATAGAAAAAGTTTGGCCTACAGTGTAGACAAATTCCATAAACTGTTTTCTGAGCTGTTGAATATTATTTCTACTTGGGTCTTTCTCATTAACTGATACTGCTGAGGGTTTATGCTTTTTTTGTGAAAATTAAAAAAATCTAAAATTTTTCAGATAAGATAAAGAAATAGCCTCCAAATTTACAGCTGAACTGTGCTCATATTCAAGGTGAGAGAAGTGAGGGACAGACATGAAGATGTTCTCTGGCCCATTAGATGAACTGTTATGGATCAGATCCACAGTCCTGTGGGATTCCTCTTAGCTTGGAGACAGGCTCTTCTATACGTATAAAATTGTTATGGATATATTCAAAACGAAGCATCTTTGCAGAAATATACATGTCTGAAGGGCTTTTATTCAAATTCTCTGCATCGTTCTCTTTTCTAAAGCTTAAGGTAGATACAAATGACTTAGGGAGAATTTTCTGTATAACACAAGGGGACTCTAACAGGAACATGAGAAGACTGTTTAGCAGTCAGCCAGAATCACCAGATGAGATCCCTCAATTTGCATTCAGAGGTTACAGAGCATACAACAAGAGGGAGGATTATGGAATTGAAAGGTCTTAGGCACAGACAGGCTGAGTTTATAAGTGCCATAAAGGAAACTGAGAAAAAGCTCAGGAAGCTGGGAGCTAAAACAAAACTAGTTTGTCTTAAGTTCTAATTCACCTTCAGAGAATTAAAGGTTGATCTCTTTCTAAAACTCAGAGATTGTATCTGAACTCTGTGAGCATCAGAAGATCTACTGTTACTGTCTTCCCTACTAGGGTGATTGTTATTGCTGGATAATGAAAGTGTACATCAAAGCAGAAGGATTACTGTGATTTAATACTACTATTCTAATCTACGATTCTGCAAATGGAATTGATTATTTTGATGTTTACAACTCTGGAAAGTTAACTTTTAGAAAAGCACAGCACTTCTTGCTAAGGTAGTTAGTGTTGAAGAAATATGATCCAACTAAGAGGATGCCCACATACTAAACTGACGCAAAGCTGTGTGACCATGCTGAAAAGTAAATTTTGCTAGGTGGGATCTATGAGGCACTAAAATGAGTATACTGCTTAATATCAGTACAATGTGCTGGTGCAGACCAAGAATAGACTCTACACCCTGCATACAGTTAACATCCGGAAGAGTCTTGTTGTAAAAATAACCACAGCCTACAATTTCTGCTACAGCATCCTGGGAACCAGAGATGTTTTTAAACAAATATTTCCTTTCATGAAGTTTTGTGCTGTGCTCCACAGGGTCACTGGGACAGGTCAAAAACATGAGCACAAATATCTTCTCTGTTCCTTCTGCTTTGAAAATATTTTCCTGCTGTTTGCTGACTATCAGTTCTGGTTAATTTTTCTTACTCCTAAAGCCTGAGGATTGAAACTGAAGATCAGCACAGTGTGTTAAACACACAAACACAGACAACTAAAAAAAAAAAAAAGATGGTAATTAAGCATTTCTGCAAGTCTTTCTTACTATTACTGACATGCTGAGGTTGTATGTATATTACATGAATACGTATGTGAGTAGCAGCACAGTATTACGTACTAGAACTGCAATATTTAAGATATCAATGTGCCTTTCTAACAAAACTATTATGGTCAGATAGGTCATAATTTCTGAACATAATGTGGGCTATAATTCTTTAGAATATCTGAATGGACTTATTGTGGTTAGCTTTTTCATCCTGTGGAGGTCCACTGATATTCAGGATCATTTGTGTAGCAGTATTTGTATACTGTTTTAGCAGTTAAATTTTGTTTGTGGTGTTTTCAGTCACAGAATCACAGAATCACAGAATGTT
>NW_010306096.1:0-989 GCF_000700745.2 Antrostomus carolinensis
TTGCAGCGAAGCAGGAATAGACCTTTTCACCCAAAGAAATCCCATTAAAATCCCACGTTGTGTCTTCCCACTCAGGCTTCGAGGAAGCTGCCAGGGATCAGAGAACCACAGAATGTCAGGGATTGGAAGGGACCTCTGAAGATCATCCAGTCCAATCCCCCTGCCAGAGCAGGAACCTACGGGCAGCCCAACCCCCCTGCCAGAGCAGGATCACCTACAGTAGGTCACACAGGAAGGCGTCCAGGTGGGTTTTAAATGTCTCCAGAGAAGGAGACTCCACACCCTCCCTGGGCAGCCTGTCCCAGGGCTCTGTCACCCAAGGGATGACCACAGGGACCTCTGCAGACAAAGCAGCCGCGGGTTTCACACGCCGATGGGTCCCCAGCTGCAGACAACGGGCTCCAATTTACTCGGGGTGAACCCGGGCACCCGCTTTGGGCACAGGAATGCGCTTGTATTACATCGTTACCACAACGCAGGTGGTTAAAGCTGTGAAGAGTCAACTGAGGACTAAAGAATAAACCAATATGAGGGGAAAACGACTGTTTCGAGAGCCGCTCTCATTCCTCACAGGCTGCACAGCCTGGTCGCAGCCATGGAATCATGGGGGACCCTCAGGGGGTGCATGGGGACCCCCTCAGGACTGCCTGTCCTAGCCCAGAGCTGTACGTGATGGCAGGAGACGGAGCCTCGGGCAGTTTGAATCTGCTTTGTGAGGAGATGAGGGAAATGCCGCCCTCAAGCCATGGCTGTGGGGACTGAGGGGCATCCTGCCCCCCTCAGGGGCCGCCATGACTCCTGCTCCGCACCACCCTCTGTGACAGGAGGTTTCTCTCTCTCTCTTGTCCAAGAAGCGTTTAAATGTCGGTTTAATTAGTGTTTTATGTCCGCGCGAGCCCCGCCGCGGCCCCTGAGGCATTTTCCGGCGGGAAGACCCGCACTATTTTTTCTCAGCTCCCACCCGCGCCCGGCGCGGAAGGTTACAGCTA
>NW_010306097.1:0-26878 GCF_000700745.2 Antrostomus carolinensis
CCTTTAAAGGTCCCTTCCAACCCAAGCTATTATATAATTCTATGACTTCTGAGGCACACAGAGATAGAAATTAGCAAAAGAAAAGGGTGTTAACAAAGCCAACATTATACAGATAAAGCACAAGTCACATATCTAGCAAGGATTTGATCTAACTCCTCAGCAGATAATAATTATGGTAAAAAAGCCACATGCATTGCTGATTTTAAAAGCTGATGAAGTACTGTAAGCTTTAAAGTAAAATAAGAACCTACTGTAGAGAGAAACAGAAATCATTAAGCAGCAACTCCTCGCACTTACTTTCACTTCAAAATCATCTCAATATATGTCAACTAAAGTCACAATTAGGACAAAAATAACAGTTTGTGCAGTATTTTTTATTGAAGCCACAGTACCATTGAAATGAATGAGAACTTTAGTTGCGTATTGGTTTTGGCTGAGATAGAGTTAAATTTCTCCATAGCAGCTCCCATGGTGCTGTCTTTTGGATTTGTGAGCAAAATAGCGTTGGTAACACAGGGATGTTTTAGTTATTGCTGAGCACTGCTTGCACAGTGTCAAGGCCTTCTCTGCTCCTCACACTGCCCTGCCAGCGAGTAGGCTGGGGATGCACAAGGAGTTGGGAGGGGAGACAGATGGGACAGCTGACCCCAACCTGCCTGCCGATGGGAAGCAGTGACTTAATTCCTTGTTTTGCTTTGCTTGCATGCACAGCTTTTGCTTTACTTATTAAACTGTCTTTACCTCAAACTGCAAGTCAAGTTTTCTCACTTTTACCCTTCCTATTCTCTCCCCCATCCTGCTGGGGGAGAGTGAGCCAGTGGCTGGATGGGGCTCAGCTGCTGGCTGGGGCTTATGCTCTACAAGGTGTCATGTATGAAATTTACTCTTACTACTTATTCTCTCAACAAGAAAAGTGGAGCTGGCCTAAGCCTAGATAATTTTTTTCCTTTTTTTGTCAATAAAATTCCCCATGACAGAATAAAACAAAGTAGGAGATTTCTTGTCATGCCATTTCTAATCAGCACATGGTATTGCCTTGCTTTTGATCCCTCTGAGTACCACCTTAAACCTCTCTAATTTGGCTGCATTGCAATTAACCCAGAAACAAACAGACAAATGCTAAAGGATATCTCTCACTAAGGAAGAATTAACAAAACTGAAGTTAGGCCCAGAGTAATTACACAGGAGCAGGCTAAATGTTCAGCACTAAAGAGAAATCTATGTGGAATTACATACATTTTTGGAAAGGGCAATCAGATTCTACAAGTTGTCTAGCTGTATTGCTTCCTTTAGGGATTACTAGAGGGCTAGTTGCAAAAACACTCATAAGTACAATTAAACAATTTTAAATACATAATTGAGAGCTTTTCACAGTTAAAGTCTTACAGAGGAATTGAAAAAAGTCTTGTATACCCATTTATGCATCTTTTTCCCCCAACACTAGCAGTAGGAAATGCATGAAAGAATGAATGACCAGTGCTTGGGCTTGATTTTATTAAATATTTCATTTTAGTGACATGTTTTTATTTATATTATCACATAGCCATTTCCTTTAGGATTATAGTATATTTATACAGGGAAGTCTTGAACATTGTGGTTTTATAATATTTTCATATGTACATTATATGAACATTCAAGCTGTGTAAAACTTTCTATTTAGTCACAAAATCAAGTACCAAAATTATAAAAGCAACATAAGCTCATGATAAAAATGGGTTTTGCTTACCACTGCAGTCTTTTAAGTTCACAGTATAACCCTGATATATATACAATTTGAATTGTGCTTGAAATTAAAAACCAACTTTTTCCTCTAAGCACCAACTTGCAGCTACAGCTCCCTTTTCTTCTCAGCAATTGCATACAGTTTATAGCATTCTCAAACCAGGAAAAAAGTAAGTTAGGCTTCTTATTTCTATTGTTTTCATTGAACCTTACTGAAAAAAGAAATGGAGCTATAGAGAGATTAGAGATTCTCCTGCAAATGACTCTTCCAAAGTTCCTCATTAGAAACATCCTTCCTTAGGAATTTACTCCAATTTGTTTGGGTTTAGTGTTCCCCCCCGCCCTCCTTTTTTTTTTATGGAAACTGATTTAGGTAAGATATTGGCATAGATAAAATTTGGAGGAATTCACAAGTTTAACTAATTTTACAGCTGTATACTTGGATCTTGTCTCACATGTGTGTGAGCCTCTCCTGCACCTCTTTTGAAAACAGTTTAATCTTCAATTTAATTCCTGTAGCTTGTTCTTCACTGCCAGGAGACTGGATCTCTACAAATCTAATTACAGAGCCAGCATAGTTGTTTGTAGCAAGAGGTCCAAATTAGCACATAGCTTCTCCTTTAAAAGTTTTACATCAGTAGCACTCAATATTGATAAAATTTGTTTCACTCACTTAATGAAGCATCATTGTATTTTATTATTGCACTTTAAAGTTTTGAGATTGAAAGCTCCTTCTCTTGATCTTATATTCACAAACTTCTGATTGCGTATTACAGAGGAAACAGTAGCAGCTACATGTTTTCTTTATTTCCTCCCTCAATATGAGGCTCATACAAGAGCATTATACTTCCTTCTGTACCCACTGTTGAGGTTTGACATTGGTAATTTAATGTGCTAACCCTGCCGAAGCTGGCTCTGATTGTTTCTGTCACAACATGTTTAAATAGCTCCATGGTCAATCCTGCGCTGATATGAGAACTGTCAGTCATGCAGTGGCATTCTTTGCTGAACAGATGACTGACACCAAGAAGTTCAACTGCCGAAAGTGTCAACTCTTCAGGAGGCTACAACGCTATCCTAGCCAGCATACAGATTATCTTAATGTTTACATTTTCAGCATTCAGCTCTATTTTTTTTTTATTATTTTTTAACAGAATAACACCAAAATAATTAAGTGTTTGGACCTTTAAAAAAAAAAAAAAATCAAGCTTGTAAAAGCTTACAGTATCTCTGAGTGCTCTTAAGAATCATATGGACCATTCAAAATCCAATGTTGTTTAATTTAATGACTGCTATAAACAATTAAGGTTTTTAACCACTCCAAAAATGAAACTATTCCCTGGTTCCAGGTTGGAATCTATGGCTTTCATCGAAGTAGTAAATAGAAATAGATGTTTTCTAACCTTCTCATTTTCAAACAGCTCTTTTAACTAGAATGATTCTGAACATTAAGGGATGTTATAAGTTGCTGCTGCCTTCAGCAGTTCCATAACCTGGGGGTTCCTCTGTCCCAGACCAATGGACAGTTTCCTGATGCATGTTCCACCAGCAGGAAAGCTGAGTGCATATCCCTGGGGCAAACACAAAAGACATCACCAGGGCCTGCCACAGGGACAGTGTCCACAGTCCAGCAGCGCCCAGTCTGACACTACCAGGACTCATATCAGCACAGAGAGCCCTGTCCCCTCCTCCTCTTGGGCTGCAAGACACAGGAGGCCACTCGTGTGGGTGCACACATGACACTCTTCCAACCCCATGGCTACCCAACTTGCCAGCTGGTCCAGACCAGTTCTTGCTGCCAACAGGAACATACTTGTCCCACAGGCATCACACACTTGCAGGTGCTCCCAGATAGCTATGCAGACCTTCCATGTGCATGACACCCCTGCCTAGACCTGGGGCCTCCTACTCGCTGGTGAGTTCAGCTTAGAGTTTTCTGGCAAACAACCATGAACACACAGTTTGAGGGGGGATACAGACACTCGCTGCCCCTGTAGACAGCACCAGGCACACGGGCTGTGAACCGTGGTCTCGCTCAAACCACCAGCGCTGAGCCCCTCCGCCATCCTGATCCCTCCAGTAGCTGGTTTTTGAGGGACACACCGTTCCTCCCTAGTAGCTAGAAGACTCCCACCGACCCAGTTGCTGGCACTGTAGTCCAGGGGCACCTGCACCCCTGGTCTGACTACAGTAGCTGGTACGCAGTCCACTCACGCCAGTTCCCTCAGTAGCTGGTACTCACACACACAGAATGGAGAGCAAGATCATGCAGAGAGAGAGAGAGTTAAGAGAGTCTGTAAAAGAGATGAGGTGATCAGGCACAGGGCTCGGTCAGTCAAGCACACTAACCAGCCCCGTTTTACACAAGACTAGCTCTTTTATACCCTACTCTGCCTACCCCAGCTTTGTTCCTCCCAATTCCCTTCCCCTAAACATTCCTTTGTAAACTCTGCATAGTCGCACAGGCCACCCCTGAATATCCCAAATCCTCACAGTTCCCCATTTCTCCTTTCTTATCAGACACAAAGTTCAGGTGGCCTTCTCCAAAGCTCCACCTGCATTTTTTTTGATGGCCCATCAGTTAGTAGCTCAAGACTTTTGGTCTTTGGCATTGTTTCCATTTTATCCTTGGTGGGGGTCTCTGTGTTTCTGGTTATTGCTTCTCCCTTCAGCATCAAAAAGATCCTTGATGATATAAACTCAGTGCAGCAGACACTCCCATCTTCCACATACCTTTACATACAGGATCAAAGTCTTGGTATCTATTTATATATTAATGCAATACCTAGAGCATGATTTTCTTGTGTGAAGCTCTGAAAACAATTTAACCCACAAGTTGTTACAAAGAGCAGCACCCATTTCTTAGAAATTTTATGCTACATTTCTAACGGCTGCTTACCCAAGATCTGCCTTTTGGATCTATTAGCTCCTTTATATAGTTTATTTTAAATCTTCATTCATATTATTTTAATTCATCATTCTCTCATAGCTTAATTATAATACTAATCAGAAATCATGGGAGAATATTAAGTTAAGAATTAGCTAAGTGATTTCCCATACTACTAGGGTTATATATACAAGCAAATTAGGCATGTCAGAGCTTATTTTTTAGAGCCCTTAAGCTAAGTAGCACAATACAAAAGAAGATGATAACCTTCAAACTGTCTCTGAACTGCTCTTTTGAACTGTGCCAGGAATTATTTGACTAAAGCCAGAAATCACACAAGGGACCACTGTATCATTCTAACTGTACAGACAATCAAGTCCCAGTACTGAGGTCTCTGCACCATTTAATTCACTGGTACT
Organism: Antrostomus carolinensis; assembly: GCF_000700745.2. Lineage (NCBI taxonomy): Eukaryota > Metazoa > Chordata > Aves > Caprimulgiformes > Caprimulgidae > Antrostomus > Antrostomus carolinensis. The sequence goes on from NW_010306097.1 coordinate 5,029, forward strand.
GAGATAAGTCTTAAGTGTCCATCTGCAGCCATTAACTATCGTCTACAAACACAGGCTCTGGATAGTCATTCTGCTATCCATACTTTATCCATACTTTATACTGCTGTACATACTTAAAATGCAAAAAAAAAAAAAAAAAAAAAAGTATGTGTGTGTATATATATATATATATAAATAATTTAACTAGCATCTAAGTTAACTTACTTTTAGAAGTCCGTCTTATTACTATGCTTAATCACAGCCAAGGATAGGGAAAAAGATAAAGTAAACTTTGCTAATAATAATTTGTTATATACTGTAAGTAATTTCTATGTCTTTAAGTAGCTCTAACATTTGTACAGCTGCAGAATTTCTTTATTTTACAGAAAGGCATAGTTTTGCTAAGATGAAGTTCAAGGGAACGTAATTATTTCTGATCTCTCCCTCACCCTTGGGGTGTGTCATCTCCTGCCATAAGATGCAATGACATTAGTATTCCTGTTGTATTTAAATCAACAATATCTTCACTCAGGGCAAAATAATATTAAACACTTGGGCCAAAAGTACAAAAGAACTGCAATACATAATATCCCTTTATAAACAGCATTTCCAGGAATCACACATTTCACTTGCCTGAAGCCAGTTACTGAAATACCTGACTACTGCTTCCATTAGCTACACAAAGCTCTTCAGCTCTAATGGAGACTTCAATAAATCACACACCTAAAAAAATGCACAAACTCAAGTAAGAGAAGTAAGTATTATTGCAATAATATACTATTTTCAAAAGGCCTATGCCAGTACCTACTGCATACATCATGATCAATTACGGCACAGCAACTCCACTGTTACTTCTAATCCTTTTTTGTCACCACAGCCTAAAAGCCTCACCAGAATCAGCCCCCAGACTGCATTCATATACATCACTTATTCTTCCCTCCTTGCTTACAAAGCCATCAGTTCACCTTCGATAAACAAAAGGAGGTAAAGTGCTCAGGCCTGTCCTCATCACCTGCTTCAAGACTTCATATATGAAACTTAACATTAAATTGGCCTTCCATCCTTCCCATTTATCATCCTTCCCTTCCACATATTTAAAAAGATTTTTCACCTGCTGGTTCAGCTGTGCCAGATGAGGAACAGGGCCCGGGGTGGAGTAAAGCAAGGAGTTCACAGTTTTGGAGCAGTTATTTCTGACCATGCACATCTGTCATCTATATTCTGATGTCTGGCAAAATTCTGTGAAATTGTTGTTTCTCTTTATTTTAAAGGTAATGCCTTTTTTAAAAAATGTAGTAATGTGTGTGCTTTTCTGCAAACTTAAGAGGAAAAATATGGTAGGAATGGATAAGTCAGCAGACAATACCTTCTTTGAGCTTCAAATTCTTTTAAATGAGTGTTTACAATACTTGATTCATATGAGATGGTCATTACAAGCTAAAACTGATACATCAGCCATCCTAGGAGGAATGGACTATAAAGTAATCAATAGCAATACTGTTTTAGAAACAAGATAACACTGGTTGAATTTAATTATGGTCAGAAATTTCCAATGCGTAGATGTAAGGAATGTACAATTTAGTAGTGTATACAACGAAAAAATATTGAAAGCTTATTTGGAGTAGTAATCCATCATTTGTGTCAAACATGACATTGCAATCATGCAGTAAATGCGTGCTCTGTCAGATGCTACTGATTAAACAGACATGACTGCTGCTGAATCACACGATTATGTTCCTCTCTATCCCATCTGCTATTAATAACAGACGCAAATGCCTAAGAATAAAAGTGGTAAAGAACTGCAGTAAATACAAACAAGAATAGATAGCTAAGCACATAAAAGCAAAGTGTAAGCATCAAAGTCAGCATGAAAAGAAGATAAAACTCAAAAAAATAAAACTGATAAAGTTGTAATGTGCAATGAGCCAGATTATCAGAAAAAAACACACATTAATCACCTTTGTAGAAGTTTACACCGAGCACTCCTTTTCATCACTTTTCCCTCTAGCTGCTGAACTGATATTTATGGTTCAGATTTCATTAAAATACTGGCATGATAGAATGCCATTTGGTCACTTGCTAAGTTATGATTTAAAGACCCGTATCTGCCTAAGAACACATATCAGCAGGGGTTTCAGTGCCAAGACACTTTTAAAAATTCACCAGGTTCTTGCTAAAACAGAGTTCATAATGCTCTGAATCCATGCAGATTAAAAAATAAGCACAAATGGACAACAGTTTCTAAAATACAGTCTACAGCTGGGGGAAAAAAAGTGATCTTTAGCTACATTTTCTCTTCTTAGCCCTTAAGTGTCCTTTTTCAGGTGATGTGAAGAAAAGAGACTAGATTGCTGCCTTCCTCTGTCTTTGCACAGCTGATTCTCACAGCAGAGGTCCATAGTCAGTTGTCGTATACAAAGAGAATAAGGTATCCTTTAAATCATAGTTCTTGCTTTAAATATACTGAATTACTCAATGGGCTAAGTACTGGGAGTGGCATCAGTTTCTCAACTACTCCATTTATTTTCGTGTTTGGGAACTGTGTAAGTCAGACAATAAAGCATCTTAGAAATCCCTCAGAAAACCTGGTTGTTTGCTAAATCCCAATTTACTTACAGAGCATACAGAAGGGAAAGCAAGAACAAACATATCAGATGTTTCTTGAGGATGCCACCGTAATGCAGTATTTGAGTGCTGCTTGCCATGATTGGGTTACAGACATGCATTTCTGAGGTGAGATCAAAATCCTAAATTTTACATGGGTTTTCTTCCGGACAAGGCTATTATTTCTGAGATGCTGTGGTGCTCCCAGAAATAATTTACACTGATCTGTTGGCAGGTATCTTTTTCAATATATACCTGTACTACAAAGGAACACTCTAGTTTTCATTTGCCACAGGCACCATTAAACCTTTTCACTGACCTGCTAACAGAACTGATTGCGGAGTTTGTCATAATTACTTCTGGTAAAAAAAAAAAAAAAATTAAAAAAAATATCAAAGCATCAGACTCAGATAACCTTTTTCAGCTGTGTAAACTTAAATAGTGGTTTTTTGTTGTTTTGTTTTTCAAGACAATTCAAATCTGAGATGAAGTGCCCATATCTCTTCTCCTTCAATAGGGAATAAAAAGGGCAGTAATGCCAATAGTTGTGAGCAGTAATTTTGAATCCATCTGTGCCAATGTGGAAGAGGAAGATACCTACCCGTAGTGCCATGTGCTGACAGAGTTCTGTAAATAAATCACTGGGTTACAAAATAACAACAAAAACAAGATAATACTTACATTCATGAAACTGAATGGTAAGATGTTCATATATTTGGCTTTCCATTTTTTATATAACTACCACAATAAAATGCTGCTTTTAATAGAAGACACCACTCTATTATAACACTGGTTATCACTGTTAGTCAAGATAAAGACAAGCAGAAATATTTTTAAAATCTTAGCTAGTATGTGATAGCACTACAGGTGGATGTTTTTGAAACTGAGGGTATTGTAGTCCATCTGTAGAGAATTGCCACTTTAATGGAAACAGCCTCCAAATTACAAGACATTGTGACAGAAGAAATTGCATCACCTTTGAAAATTGCACAGTTTATGTATAATTTAGAACCCATTAGACAGAAAATGTAGTTTTCAGTCTGAGGAATTTTCATTTGAGAAATCTTGTTGCATAATAGTAGCACATATAGTAGTAGTGACCTGGCAAATAAATAAAATGTTCCTGATTTAAGACAGCAACTTTACGCTGGAATTTAATTCCTATGTGAACCACTCGATAAAATCAAATTGTCATATCTCAGACATACCACAGAAATGATTTGTGATAATGATTCAATTTCAGCTCATCACTAAGAACTGAAACTGCTTGGTGGAGATAAATTCAATCCCAGAGCACTGCACTATGGACTGTTTGTTTGAGCCTCCCAAGTAACAGTTCAGGCACTCTTTGTTTTCCCGTAGGAGTGTATAAGGTCCACATTAGCACAGTCAAATAATCTGTGACACCAAAAAGAGTAGGACAACATGTATATAAGCAGAAAATCAGAATCAGAGGGGTCTTCAGGAAAGGGTCCGGGTCTCTGCAATTGTGAATAAAAGTGCATTAGCCATTTTATTCACAACAGTCCCCAGAGCACTTCCTGTGACGAAGTTGAAGTCTCTAGTATCAGACAGTAGTGACAAAAAAAGTAGTAGGCCACAAGGTGAGAGAAGAAAAGTTCAAGTATGCCCCTTTGAGGGTTAATGTCCTAAAGGCATGTGTTTAGCTAATATTTCCTCATGATCGCAAGAAAAGGAAAAGGCAAACAATTTCAGGATTCCCAGTTTCTGTTCATCCCATACACTGTTAGTTCTCCTTTCTCGAGCACAGGAAAAGATAGCTGTGCACTTGGTAGGCTTTGCAACAACAGTAGAAGTTCCACACATCCCATTTTCAGCTGTTAATACTCTCCAGGGCTTTAAGTAGAGAAAATAAAAGAAAAACAAGACCAAACCAACTAAGCACACAAAAAGCTCATGAAGAAGATTAAGCCACAGAAGGGAAATATTCTGGTGTTAGCAAGTGAGGAGCAAAAGGCCTGAAGCATGGGGTTTAATTAAAATATGGTTAAAAAAACAAAAAAAACCCACAAAAAAAAAAACCAGAATAAACAAATTTTAGTCTCTTTTTTGAAAATGCCTCCTGATCAATCACCAATTTAGCAAAAATGTCAACTTATTAACATTGGTCTTATCTTGGGCTTACAACCAGTTATCCACTCCAGATAATCTGCATTTAACTGCTTATCCTCTTGTAGGGTAACATATGTACCTCCTAAAACATGCTTTCTCCTCTATCTATTACCAGGTATTATCTTGGCTTGCTTCAATTTTTTTCTTAGCTCTTCCAGATTGTCATGCTACTGGCTCTTTCCAGTAGAATGTCTGTGCATATTACTGCATCTTTCCCTTTCCTTTCTGCTCTTCATCTCCAAGTATTTATTCCTCGGCAAACTAATATAGGTTGTTTTATCCTCCAAATACATTCACAGCTTTACCACAGTTAAAATAACCCAGTTATTAAGTGTGATCTGTACCATGTGTCATCTCTACTACTACTGCACAGTTTCCTTACGAGAATTTTTTTTTTTTTTTTTTTTTTTAATTTTTTTTCCCCTGTGCCACTGGGGGCAATTGAGTATTTTGAACAAGAGTGTCAAGGACAGCAGTCAACAGCAGTGGTAACAGCTGCTCTCAAAAGAGAAAACCAACCCTTCTATCAGTTTTTTTTTCTTTTCAGAAAATAAGTTCTTTCAGAGTTTGCCTTCAGAGTTAATGGAAAGACAAAGTATTTCTGAACTGAGTATTACCAAACACCCCTCTATCCTGTACCAGAAGCTACCTAACTTATATGTTGGGTATTGCTAAGGGCTCTAGTATATCTTAAATCAAGTTATCTCCAGGATTTAGGATTCTTCCCTGGCTTCACAGATTCAAACCCCTTCTTTCGTAGTCTTCAAAAACACTGGCAGGGATCCTGGTTGCTAAACCTACAGATTAGGAGACTGAACACAAAGACATTATTTATGCAACAGAGTGGTTTTATTTATGTATCCAAGTGTGAGAAGTTGCACATAACAGGCTTTCAAAATTCTCCAAGGGCTCTTCAGAAAATCTACCTAGTGTTTTTTCTATACATTTAACCAGAGAGAAACCTTCACAAATTCCATCCAAGGTCACAAAAAGACTTGGGGAAAAAGAAAAATAAAATCTCTAACTCTCATATATCCGATTAGTTAATCCTAGCAGGAAAGAAATGCTCTGATTTCCTTTGGTGCTTTTTACTTCCAGTTTAAGACCTTTGGAACAGATAGATAGGTACAGACAGAGAGAAAAATATATATTCAGGTCATGGTACAGACTTTATATAATGGAATCCTGGAATACGACAATAAAAATAAATGCCAAAATTGATGCTGGCTCAAGGGGTATTGTGAGGGATGGAAGACATTTCTACTGTTCTCAAAGTTTCCTTGCCTTCTTTTAGACCATTCTAAGTAGTGAGTTATCTTTTTTTCACAAACTGTTCTCTATAAATCCCTTCCTATATGCCATGATCCTGCCACCATGACATACTTAAAAGAAACTATAAATTGAAAGAGGTTTTCTGTTGGCTGTGTCTCTATCTAGAAGAATATAAATGAAAACAGGAACAACGTACTGTAATGTCAGTACTATGATTGTTTTAATAAACAATGCAGTTGGAACAGTATAAATCTTTTTCACCCAAATGACTCTCATGGCAACCCATTACAATACTCACTGATTGTAACAACTAATAGCAGTCTTCATAAGCAGTCATTTTTACAATAGATTAGTATTATTTTGTACTTTATAGTTGTAGAACGGTTATCAAACGGTCTAAGGTCCTACTGGAAACAAAGCACTTTATATTAGTGGTCACTTCTGGTCTCTTCAGTTCTGAATCATGAACCATTTCAGAAGGGTTTGTCCTGAGAATAGATGGAAAACAAGAACTCTGAGAGGCAAAACACTATATCTGTCCATTAAATGTTATGAGTAACTCACTCCCTAGAAATGGCCGCCTGTATACTATGCCACACAATGCATGGCACTAGTGCTTCCTCATAGCAAAACCTCGCCCAGCCTTGATGTTGTGGTAGCAGAGGTCAGAGGTCCACAGCTGTTCTCTGACAATAAGCTTAACTCATCTTAAAAGCTTTCTCCAGCCAGCTTATTAACTCTGACACGAGATTAAAGTGAGGTTCAGGGAGTCATGGAGCCTTTCTTTTGATGAAACATTCCTAATAACACTCTGATGTCACCATCTATTAATGCACAGTGAGGTTTTGGTTCTGCTGAGAGGGAGAGAGCATCAGCATTTTATTTCTAAAGCTATGCAATTTAAAATGTTTCTTCATCTATTTGGCTTCTGCAACAATATTTTTTTCAGGTTGCTGGCAATAGTTATGTTATAAACATTAAGTGAGGCATATGACCAGAAAAATGAGTAAAAAATTATTTCATTTATAGAGTGGGTTTTTTATATAATTGGATATAGAAAATGCATGTAATAATTATGTATTCATTTTAGTAATTGTTTTGCGGTTAAAGGTAGTGTATAAGCAGTATTTTGATTGTATAAGGCTACTCGGGGTATGAAAATGCCTCTCCTACCTAGTTGTGCAAGGAAATAATGCAGTGATAGGCATCTTCTTGCTGACCTTATGTGATTGCCCAAAACCAGGTCGGAAAGCAGCACCTGTGGACCTATTTACCTTCCTGTATAGATTAGTGAGAGGCAAGAGTGGGCACATCCTGGATGATGAATTTATTTCTCTGTGTAACTGATCTGTGCAAACTGTAGTGTTTTGTAGAAGGCATTAGATATGCTCTGCTGGTACAGATCAGTAACAAATGATTCTCCCCTGAACTAAGAAGGCAACCAGAGGTATTTTTAGGGAATAAGAAGCAAAAACACAACGTGCAGCTAAAATAAGACTTGCTGTTCTAAGACATGGTCACCACAGAGAAGATAGCTGGATATAAATTTATATTATGTTTGTAAATACAGGTTTAATTATCATATAGGCATTCAACATGCAATATGCATAACCATACACACTAAAATCACTTACAAACCAGAAAAAAGTAACCAGTAAACTCACACCCAAATGTATGCCCTAAAGATGAGCTTCTAGTCACAATCAGACGATCCAAAAGGTAGCTTGCCTTTTCCAGCCATGCTGTGATGTTTACCATTTTTAATAGCAGTAGCTGAATTTTGCTTCCCAGAAGTATTGACAAGTGGGCTACACTGATCACTGCCTGGAAACAAGAGCCCACTCATGCATTGGGCTGTAACACAAACAAGCAGGAAAAGTGACAGCTGGTAGAGAGTCCTTGATCAAAATGAAATTAAAGTGTTAGCATATTGCATCTACCTGGAATGCTGAAGTAGGAAGACTATCTCTGCCTCAAATCAGTCACAATCATTTTGGACTCATATCATAAGTAAAATGTATCCTTGTTTAATCTTTTGATAAAATGGTAACTAAAAAGTAACCTGTAATGGATTGTTTCTTCGTGTCTAAAGTTTCCATTTGAGTATTTTTTCCAGACCCCAAACCCCAGCACTGAGCTATCAAACACTGAGCACTTGCTTCCCTCAGATGGATCTGGAAGATATCGGCTGGTTATATATTTGCATCTTTAATGCATACGTCAGTAGATGGGAGTGCAGAGGAAAGCAATGACGGGGATTAGTGAAGTAATAGCCTTTGTAACAACCGTCTGGAAGTCTCAGCCCCAGCATCCGACTGCTAATGAGGCAGCCCCTGCAAAATGCATCATCTGCAGGCATTACACTTATACTGGTTACTATTATCCTTCTCCATGATGTATTGCAAGGCACTTGCATTAATTTTGTTGGTTTGGTAAAAGGATATATTGGCACACTTAATCGGTATACATTCTCCACAGTAATTTTCACTACTCATGCTTTGATTTTATGTTCCTTGTATTATAAAGGTATCGTCGCAACTTGGTGATTTTATTCTCAATTTGTTTGACACTGAATTTTCCAATAGGTTTGGAGATAAGACCCTTATTCATATTTTGGGGTGAAGAGGGCAATTAGACAAGCCACATACTTCAGTTGCTCCAGGCAGAAAGAGACTTACCTGCAGTAAACCACAGAACTTTTGTGCCAGGAAACCAAATTAAATAATTAAGGAGACAGAACAGGCACAGCACATCAACTGGCTTTGAAACGCTTGTTTAAAGAGTTCTTGCTTGTTGTCTACAATTTGTTTTTACACGTCTATTTCAATTACATGTCTTCCAATGATAAAAATATTTCCTTCTTCGATTATTTTTGTGAAAAAAAAAAATCTGTGAAACTTTTAAAATACTTCCATTTTATAATTTGTGTTTATTTGACTCAGTGTGCCTTGTGGCTTAACTTTGAACTGGCTTATACTTCACTGTATTTTCTTTTAAACCTGCTCTCTGAAATTCCCTGTGTTCATGTGCTGAACTCCTCTTGAGAGCAGCCTTACTATAGTTGATTGATCCTTTGAATATAAGGAAAAAAAATATGCTGAAAAACTTTAGGAAGAATGATAAATGATGATACTTTATATATAGATATGGCTTATGCACATATGAAGATAGAGACAAACAGAGAGAATTAATTAGGTCATGAAAAAATAATTTTATGAAATTTTAGCATTAAAAAAAAAAAAAAAAAAGAAGTCATTCCCCAAAAGCAATTATTGCAATTAATGTAAGAGTCTTTCCCTGCTGGCCACTGAAATTACAGACACAAACCAGTGTTTTTACCTCCTTCATTAAGTCTTTTAAAACTCTAAAGTTTTCCTTTACTAAGTCATTTATATGAACAATTGCAATATTCTGGGATTTTTGAAAAGCATATCGATTACTTAACTCTTGTCCCATAACTAGTGGCCCTTCCAGAAGTAAGAATAACTACTTCTTGTGCTTTTGCAGAATATCCAGTAATTCTGGGATACTAGCCATAAATGCAGCCTACAGGTTATATTTCCAAGCCACATCAGTTGATAAAAATATTTAGAAAAACTCTGTTTAATTCTGCACTCTTCTTCTCAGTTTGGTTTTCACAAGGCAATTCCCGGTATCAACACAGGATGGGGGTTTGCTGCATTGAGTGCAGCCCTGCAGAGACGGACGTGGGGGCTACTGGTGGATGAAAAGCTGGACATGAGCTGGCAATGTGCTTCAAAAGAAGCATGGCCAGTAGGTCTAGGGCAAGGATTCTAACCCTCTACTCTGCTCTAGTGAGACCCCACCTGGAGCATTTGTGTCCAGCTCTGTAGCCCTCAGTACAAGACATGGACTTGTTGGAGCAGGTCCAAAGGAGGGCCACAAAAATAATCAGAGGGATGGAGCACCTCTCCTATGAAGAGAAGCTGAGAGAGTTGGGGCTGTTCAGCCTGGAGAAGAGAAGGCTTTGGGGAGACCTTATTGCAGCCTTTCAATACTTAAAGGGGGCCTATAAGAAATATGGGGACAGATTTTTTAGCAGGGCCTGTGGCGACAGAAGAAGGAGAACTGCTTTTAAACTCATAGAGGGTAGATTTAGACTAGATGTAAGGAATAAATTTTTTACAATGAGGGTAGTGAAACACTGAAACAGATTGCTCAGTGGGGTGGTAGAAGCCCCATCCATGGAAACATTCAAGGTCAGGTTGGATAGGGCTCTGAGTAACCTGATCCAGTTGCAGATGTCCCTGCTTACTGCAGGGTGGTTGGACTAGATGACCTTTAAAGGTTCCTTCTAACCCAAACCATTCAATAATTCTATGATTCTATGAAGTCTGCAAGAGGTTCTCAGTAGCTACTGATTAAGACAGTTGAGTCTACAGTTGCAGACACCATGAAAGACCACTGCCTCGTGGTTCTAGTCATCCTCATGAGATGCTACTGGCACTAAGGTCCTTTTTACATATTATCCTGGACCACCAAGCTAATTAGCATTCTAGTTTAGACAAAATGTTGCATTAAAAATCATACAATCCTACAATCATAGAATGGTTTGGATTGGAAGGGACCTTAAAGATCATCTAGTTCCAACCCCCCTGCCATCAGCAGGGACACCTTCCACTAGATCAGGTCGCTCAAAGCCTCATCCAACCTGGCCTTAAACACTTCCAAGGAGGGGGCATCCACCATTTCCGTGGGCAACCTGTTCCAGTGTCTGACCACCCTCACAGGAAAGAAATTCTTCCTGATATCTAATCTAAACCTACCCTCTTACAGTTTAAAGCCATTACCCCTTGTTCTATTACTACCTGCCTTTGTAAAAAGTCCCTCTGCAGCTTTCTTGTAGGCCCCTTTCAGGTATTGGAAGGCCTCTATAAGATCTCGTTATGCTTAATATGTTTTTCCATTTACTCTGTTAATCCAAAATTTTGGAGATTTTATTGCTCTTGGTATCAGTAACAGATTAAGATCCAAACATTTTTCATTTGAAAATTCTACTTATGTATAGATAAGTGTCTGTTTAAGTTGGTTTGACCTGTGTGTTCTCTGGAATAATTGTCTTTTGGTTTTTATTTCCCTTTATTTCATTTTCAAAGAAATATTTCTGCTTAGGGTTCTTATGACTTTTCCCTCAACATTAAAATCTTAATCTCACATTAACTACAACAGTGTAATAATAAAATATACTCCTTTTGATTCTTATCGATTGCTCTTACAATTAAGAGATTCTTAAAATACCTGCAAAGTATTCCCTTGCTTTTGCTCAGAGTGTATTAGTTTTGCTAGGTTGCGCCTCTGGCTTGCTATATCTATACTTCCGGTCTGAATGAGAAATTACAAAATCTGATACAATAAATCTCATATATATGCTGTTCATATTCCATCTAAAAAAAAAAGCACAGTAATAGAAAAGAATGCTGAGTTAACTATGTCAATATATAACAACAAATTCCCTCTACTACTACCAAATAAGAGCCTCAATTGTCAAGAGAAAACAATATAATAATCTGTAAAAAAATCAAGAATAAAGATATTATTAAACATCAATGTTGAGACAAGGAAAAGTTTGGGAGTTTTGGGTTGGGTTTTGATTAGATTGCCTAATCTGTCCTTTTGTCTCCCTAAACAAGATTTATACTGCAGTCTGCTCTGCACCTAACGTGTAAAAGAAGGTGGCAGATCTTCACAGATACGTTCTTTTCATTTTTGTGCTACTTTTTGCACTATGCCAAGACAAGAATTTGGGCAGCTGCACTCCAGTCAAGGTAGGGTCTCTGATTTACCTTTTAGCCGGAAAAATTCTGTTTATTTTTTACTGGATATCTGGTTTCAGCTGGACTGGTTCACCAATTTAGTTTCTTTTGACTAACTGACTTTAATTTCTTCAGTTGACTAATACATGTGATAGGAAAAAAGTGTGCTGTACTGCAAAAGGAAATCTGAATAATTTTCATACTTTTTTCCACTGTTCCTCTACTTGTTTTACATCTCAGTGGTTTCAGATTGGCCCTGATACATAGCTGGGAGTAAATAATAATAATTGAAAACATATTTTTGTTCATAAATAGTTTTCTTATTTATCCAAAATTGAGAAATTACCCGGATTATCTATTTTACCCATACTTAATGGAATATGCCAATTAATTAGTCCATTAAAACCTTTACTTAGAAAAGTGTTATGAATACACAGCTGAAGAAACTAAAGGAAAAGCCTTCAGCATTCAAAGAGCGATGTATGAAACAAAATTTCCATATCCTGCTATTAGGAAAGTACAGTTTTTTATGTATATTTAAAAAAATAAGATTATGAGACAAATTACATCTAACACTTAATCAGTATTCATTCCATTTAAGTCTGTAGCTGCCTATTGGCATAGAGAACTCAAAGGGGTTTTGTAAACTTCAGTACGTCGGTAAGTACCTAAAGACTGCAATACTGAATGCTAATAACACAAAGAAAGATAAATAGAAGAATTGTCAAGAATTTAATAAAGCATGTAAATTACACTGAAATGAATGTTTCTGCCCAATGAATTTCACTAGATTTTAATTGTGAACACCTGTTTTATCTTCTATTACTTTGTAGTCTGCTTTTGGCTCTGCTGAAAATTGCACAGGTGACTGTAGTATGCTTACTAAATCATAAATGTTATCAAAACACCTTACTGGTTTCCTTATTGTATAAGAATGACAAAACCACCTCACTGTTTATATTGAGAATAAAATGTTGTCTATCAAAATTTGCCATTGTTCAACTACAATTCTATGCTCCTACACTCTGATACTGTAAAGGTTTTAGCCTGGAAAACTGTAAGTCAGTTATGAAAGGAATAAACAAGTGTGTTCACATAATAAATACTAAGTAATTTGCACTTTTTCCCAGTTTAGAACAAATACGTAATAAATTTAGTAAATTCAAAGAAGACTGCCTATAAATTAAGGAGTTCAATTTCTTTTTGTGTGTGGGTTCCCCCTTCCCCCCAACTTCTCACTGTCTTAAGATAATTATACATCTGTAAAGTGTAAAGTGTAAAATAAATAAAGGTGAGGAGGAACAGCTGTGCTTTTACGTTGAGGAGCAGATCAAATAAACACAGTTTTGTCTTGGATCAGAGGACAGGCTAACATGAGGGACATTGCAGTAGGCATCTGCTATAAACCACCTGACCAAGCAGAGGCAGATTGCAGTAGGCATCTGCTATAAACCACCTGACCAAGCGGAGGCAGATAAAGCCTTCTTTAGACAGTAGAATCTCATGGTCATGACTGCTAGTCATGAGGAACTTTAACCACCATGGTATCTGCTGAGGAAGGAATCAGCTTGGGTGTGAACAACTTTTGCAGTGTGTTGATGACTATTTCTTTATGCAGATGATCAACAAACTGAGTAGGGAGATGTTCTGCTGGACCTGTTAATCACAAAAGGGAAGAACTGGTCAAAGATGTGAAGGCCAAGGTCAGCCTGGATTGCAGTGACTATGAAACTATGAAGTTTAAAGTCCTGGGAAAAATAAGAAAGAAAAATAGTAGAATTAGAAATAATAGAATTATAATCTGTATTTCAGGAGAAAGGATTCTGAGTTATCCAGGGATCTGCTTGGCAGGATCCCTTTGCAGACTACTTTGGAAGGTAAAGAGGCCCAGCAAAGCTTCTTGATCTTTAAAGGCAACTTCCTCTAGGCGGAAGACCATCCATTTGGACATGCGGAAGACCATTCATTCAGACACAAAGAAAGTAGAGCAAGCATAGCAGCAGGCCAGCAAGGATAAACATGGACCTCCTGACTGAATTTAAATGATAAGAAAGAAGTACTCAGAAGGTGGAGGCAGGGAGGCAGGCATATTTACTCATGACAAAAATAAAAATGTTGCCCTGCATGCATGTGTCATAGCACAGCTGAAACTGGAAAAAGCTTCAGGAAGATGAAATGCGGGAAGAGGGACTTCTGTACCCTATATACTCTGGCAGCAAAAGACAGACTAAAGAATATGTGGTACAATATTCATTGGGACAAGGTATCTAATGATAAAAGACATAGATGTGTCTTTTGTCTAATGATGAATGACTAAAGTACTCAAAGGTCTTTTTGCCTTACTTTCACTTGAAAGGTCTGCCTTCTGGCCTTTCAGTTCCCCAAGCCTAACAGAGGACTGTGGGAGTGAAGCTTTATCCTCAGCAGGGGAAGACAGAGTTATGGAGGGCATGGGATCTGATGGGATGCACCCCGGTGTGCTGAGGCAGCTGTTCAATGTCACTGCAAGGCCACCTGTATCAAATCTGAAACATCACAGTGGTAGAAGGAGGTTCTTAACGACTGCAAATAAGCAAAAATTACTCACCGCTTCAAGAGGGGCAAGAAATATGGGGGGAAATACTGCCCAGTCAGTATCACCTTAGGACATGGGAAGGTTATGAAGTGAATCCTTTTCAAATCCACCTCTACTTTGAGTGGAGACTGAGTTAAATGTTCTCCAGAGATCTCTTCCTTCCTAAACTATTCTATGGGTACAGTTTATGCCTGAAACCAACATTATAAGCTCATGATCACAGGTGGAAAGATGACCTGTCAGTGGTTCCTAAATTCCAAATGAGAGATGAGTTATGTCAACACTGTTTAGTAGCCATGAGAAACTGTAATATAATACGTGGAGTAATAGAAATGTGAGATAAAACCCTTATGTTTGCTATGCTTGAACAGAGATGGTTGTATTTTCATGTTGTACATTCCTATTGTTCCTAATGTAAATACCTCTTGGTATATATATCTGACTAAATCTAATCATACCTAAAATACATCAGAATCCATATTCCTTATTTGTTCTCCAAATGAAATTACTCCAAAGACTAGAAATTTCAAGTATATCAAAGCAACAATAAATTAGATGTTTAGCTGGTGTGACAAGTAATAAAGCAAGCATGTCTCTAAGTTACAAGTTCAGGTTCTACATTAAATAAAAGGAGTCATTATATGACAGTGATCTTCACTATCACAGCACTAACAAATAAAACACTACAAATAGCTCGTTCTCACATAAGTTCTTCTAAAGGAGCTTAGCCAACTACAAAAAGCTACGAAAGTGCCCATATTTAATCCAATCTCCTTTGAACTTATAATTAATTTAAAAAAATCTGTTCACTCCATAGATCATACTGGATCAGCAACCCTGAAACGTTTGCTGTCTCTGTGAATGAACAAAGCAACATACCAATAAACTAAGAGACCAGTCCATTGAAATTAATTACACAAAAGTTGGTTACCAGCAGAATTTTCACTTAAGTGAATTGTCTATTAATGCGCATTCCAGTCAAGTGAATTCTATTACAATAGTGTCCAAAGACTGTTTATCTGCATGTTACTAATTTAGCTATATTTTTCAGGCAAACGGCAATGTATACTGTAAACACACAAAAATATTTAGATATTAACATAACCATAAAATTCCAGTCAAATACAAACAAATAATACCAATTTCATAAGTTGTTTTGAAATTCCACGATATCCACCTTCTGAATATAAAACGTATTTTAATGCTGAAATTAAGCAAATTAGATTGCTACAGTGTTTTATGAGAATAGATTGTCTTGAATAGTGTTATAGTTTTCAGCCTTATGGAGTGTTACACTGGAAACTGGACAGAATTTAATTGGAAGTGGTTAGCAAACCTTCATTTAGAATGTTAATGTAGAAAGCAGTGAAATTCTTTTTCAGAGTAAAAACTAGAACAAAAGTCACTTCAATTTGCAGGCTATACTCTAGACCAGCTAGTAGTTTAACTCAGGAATTAGGAAGGGCATATGAAATTGATTGTAAACCTAAGAAGGTACTATGAAAATTTCTGAGAAGAGGTGTGAGTGCAAAAAGGCCTGAATATGTTAGCAAAAACAAGACAAAATGACCTTTCTTAGTAATGTTACATAGAGAAATGTTATTCAGAGACATATCTGATTCACCTATTCCATTTCTCCTTCCATTGACCATAGTTTGCCAATCCCCTCAATACTGTTTTGTCTTTAAATCACATATTTGAATATATATTAGAATATTCTAGCCAGCTGTCTTGAACCGCAATTCCAGAACAACATGCAAAACACTGAAATCCATTTAGGATATAATTTGTTTACACTAAAGAAGTGATTGTCTACCGTGTGATCCTATTTGGTGGCTCTGTCATTTCATCTTCATTTCTTCTCAAGTAAATTGCTTATTCTCATGGTATAATCATAGCTTCTGCCTGAGATCAGAGCTAACATTCTGCTGAAACACATTTCCATTGAAGGCTTCTCGTTTCATTCTCTTAGATGACTTTTTTTCTTTGAATTTATCTCAGTTAACCAAATCCCTCTCTTGCATCTGTCAACTGCACAAGATCAGGACTAGGCACTTTCTTGCTCTTTATTCTCTCTGCAAAACATGCACTTCTTGGGTGATTCACAGAAGTACTGGGAAGCAGCAGGAAATCCTATCACCCTGCTTCAGCGTCCCCACGATGTCTTCTGCAGTAGAGTGATGTCACTGGGCTGACACTTGTGCAAGACAAAAGCACAAGAAGAATTCTGCAAAAGGCTCCATCAGGTTCCTTATTAAAATCCTTTAATTTTTTTTCCCTATGAGAGAAGTCTTACAATGAGCTTTTGGAAAAGAAGAAAATACTTTAACTACAGCAGTTATGACAGTTAAATGAATAACTCAGTCTAGAAGATGAAGTACTTAATTCTTCTGGGATGCATTTCATGGTTTTCCATACATGAATTTTACATTTCTCCCTATCACAAAACCCCTGGAGCTGGTGATTGAGTAATCATATTAGCAAGTCTCATAGATCTCAGGAATTGACATTCACTGTATTACCAAATTTAAACAAACAACCAAAACAAACAAAAAAGCAAACAATTGAGTTCATGAAAGATCATTACATTTTAGGATTATTTTCGTCATGAAATCAATGCCTGTTCAGTTCTGAATATTATTTCCTGCCATATAGCTTCCTTGGAAATTAACTCAGATTACTGCTGTATTTTACCAACCAAGTGGATATTATGAATCTGCTGCAAAATGCCTCTGTATGATATATCAATCTTTTTGCTAAAATGCAAAATCCTCTTAATATTTCACTTATTTATTTCACTGGAAAGGTGAAATGTGAAAGAAATAAAGCAACTTTAGGACTTCAGCCACTGAAATAAAAACAGCAAGAATACTATATATGTCCTTATGTGGTTATATAGCCATTTATAGTTGTCATGACAGCCCTTGATCCTTTTATTATTGTTATTACTGCTGTCCCTGGAAAAGTAAATGGGATGTGGGAATTTAAGTGTCAACATCACTTTTGAAAATGGCACTTTATCATCTGCAAAAAAGCAACAGACATAAAACTTGATGTCTAGCAAAGGAGCACGTGGAATTGGGGTAGCCAACTTCCTAATTTTCACTCTGAAAACTTTCTGTGCAGATGCTTCTTAACACACAGCATCTAACCCTGTAGGAGGCTCAGCAGCACAAGACTTTATAGGGTTGCACAACTCAGTTGTGCATCCATAAACTATTCTATATTCAACCACTAAGGAGACTGAACCAAATGACAGCAGAGCAGTTGCTGTTGTGTTCCCTCTTTTTGATATTCAGGAGCTAATGATGTGTGCACTCCACAGGATATGGAAAACACAACTTTATTCTATCCTCTGCATGACAGAATTCAAATAATTTCCATAGTACTCAACACTGACTTAATAACAGAGCTGTTGGCAATTTTTCTCTCTTGTGTCAAAGATGTATCACTGTGCAGGAAAAAATACAAGATTCATTCGCATCCATTTTGTTTGTTTTGGTCAGGCCTTCATATAATGCCTACTGATTTATGTTAGAAAGATAAGGCCATTGGCAATTACCAGGTCTCTACCCTTACAAGCCATGCAGCCATTGCTGTGTTTACATGCAGTTCATGCCTGAGTAAGTATTGTTAAAGAAGAGTTTTGTAAATTAGTCCAGGGAATCACACAGCAATTTAATCTAATTGCCATTTGTCAGAACTTTATTACAACTACTGAATATTTTTAATTATATTAAGAAAGGGAAGATGTAAACTCATTATTTCATAATTTCTCAGAGACTCCACAAAAAGAATCAGTAATTCCATGATTTATCATTTCAAACTATGCTCACAGTAGCAAATATTGCTTGCTGTTGAAAACTGTCATCAGTTAAAAAGGGCGTTTGTTGTCTTTTTTGTTATTGCTTTGATATTTATTATTGTTTTAAATATATCAAATTTGGTGTGATGATTTCCTCTCTCTATGTTCAACGGTACAAACAATGCAGACAGCTAGCTTTACTAAATATTGAATTTTTAGACAGGTCAAGTAAAGTGAGATTGATTGTATGAAAATGGAATATCATCATCTTTTTCACCTGTATTTTCAAAAGCTGCAGTAACTGAAACTTCTGCATTGTACTCTTAAAAATCCCAATGGATCAGGATTGGGATGCTCAGGAATAGAGGAAGAGGAATGCCTTTTGTGGATTATGATTAAATTAATGGGAATCACAGGCATCAGGAAGGAAAAAGATAATACAGTACATAAAACTCATGCACTGCAGCATCCACTGTTGACATTAGCCTTACATACTAGCTATTTTTTCTGACCAATATATTTCTTACTGAATTGTAAATTTGTATGAGGAATTGGTTTGCAGATTAATAATTCATATACAACAGTGCATTAAGGTATTGCACACATTTATTTATTTATTTATTTTAACATCACACAGTACTGAACAGACACTATGTCCTAGTAAAATTCTCTGAAAAATATACTACAAGGTATTTCAATGTTCATTCACTGCAAGGTTATTTGACATTGTACCTGGTAGGAAATGTAAATTTGGAACTAGTCAGGCCTGAGATCCTACAGATATAGGAGCAGACCTGTAGCTTAGTCTTTAGAGATGACAACCCAAATTACACAGTAGTTTCAGTCACCTTTTCCTCACATGCTGCTGGTTTAAAAATTAGCATATTCTGCTGTACGCAGTAAGAGATTCTGATGGGTTCAGTATGGATGTGTGAATTTTGGTTTACAAGTTGGTGAAACTGCCTTCAAAATGCAAATGCTTAACTCAGAACTAAATTCTAAATCACCTCTCAGCCAGTAATGATTGTAATGAAGTAGTAATTAAACAGAGATACTGCTCTGTGGAGATCATCACACTGCTCTGTTCAGACACTTGAGGTTAGAAATAAAGTTTGCATAGCACATCATGGCTATCTGTCTTAATAAACGTGTTAAGTAACAAAAGTTTCTATTTAAGCTCTTCAATTTCTCTGTTATGGAGCACCTTCATAATTCAAGGGAATCTCATACACTTCCTCCCCCCCACCCCTGAATATTGACAATATACCCACTGGTAGAAAAGACTGTTCCTGACATCAAGATATAATGAGCCCCACCTGAGACACGGATCCACTTTGCTTCTGTTCATTTGATCATGAGGTGGCTAATCACACTGTCGTCTAGAAGTGAGCACAGCCTCACTGGTCTTGTGTCGCACTATACTGTTTACCCCACTTAGCTTTGTCACTGCCTGGCCATGTTGGCTCCTGGGGAAGAACTGGTTCAGTACTGCTGCTGACCTCATACTGGACCACATGACCTCGCACACAGGCTACAACATCCTGTCCCACCCTGGGCTTCTTCAGCTTGGAAAAGAAGCTGAGCAGATGCAGAGCAACCACTTCTTAATCAAGTCACATAGCTTTCCATGTGAAACCAAGTTTCACTAAATTTGCAGCTTATCCACAATTTGCTCTCCTTCCTCTGCACCTCTCCAACACTCAGGAAAATAAACTCAGGCATTTCATTCTGCATCTAGCATTTATTTACAGGCAGAAAAACACTTCTAAGTGTAATTACTGAATTACAGAAGAAACACTGAAGCCAAACCTTTACTCTCAATTGCACTTTTCAAATGCTGTTTGGTCTAAATGCTGACCTTGATGTTCATTGTATATTGATAGAGATAAACTGAGTAACTTTATTTACACTGTTTAAAGCTCTATATGTCATCCTTGTGTATATCAAACTCATTTTTTAAGAGTTTGGTTTCATGGACCTCAATCAAGAGCTTCTCCCCTTCTTTCAGAGAAAAAAGTATTCTGTCAGTCTTCTGTTTCCAAGGATAGATTCCCCACTCACTCAACTCCCTGCAGGCAAATCTAGCAATATCATATTTTCCCACAACCTAGCAGAACCACAAGTGACCGAGCCACATTCCTTTGTAAATCAGAACATTAAACTTTTTTCAGCTGATACATTGAAGGATTTACAGAGCAGAGAAAAAAAATAACTCCAGTTGCAAGCACTCCCCTAAGGACTGAAACACCATGTGTTAGCAGATACTAGATATTTAAACAAATGTAAAAAAGGATAATGGTGCATAAAATCATAGTAACTCAAGATAAGCACCAAATTAACACAAGTCTTTTATAAATTAACCATCTTTATAAAAGCACTCCATTTACTAACAGCTTAGAGTCTATACCCCATTTCTGATGCTGAATAATGGTTTTACATTCCCGTGAGGCTGCTCACTTTATCTGCTCAGTTCAGTAGGACACCTTGGCAGCTTTGGGGTTATGACAGCCTTGTTCAGGCAAACAGCAGAAGCCTGAGCAAGAGAACCTTTTTATGCAGGTAAATATTGCTCTGTATATACTTGCAGTTCCAGCTGCCTTTTTCTTAAAAGATTCCTGTTATTTGCTACATTTGCAAGGACAGTTAGCCAATTTTATAAAGTAGAAAATAATTTTCTTCAGATTACTTTCCTAATAGTGCTGTAGTTAATTCCAAATGAGGAGCATGGTGGATTCTGATCCCAGCTCCCTTATCCTTAATTGGATGGCCAGGGCTAAAAATATTCCCAGTGGTCGATCATGTCACAGAATAAGATTATATTAAGTATGCCAATCATTGGGTTCAGGCAGAAGGGCATAAAGAGCAGCAGAACTTAAATTCTATTATTAATACCAAATTGACTGTTGCATCAGAATAACAATAGTCCACGAGTTGCTTGAAATTAATAATGCATTTCCTAATATGAACTCTTATTAATATGGTTAGGAGGTGATGAAGTAAAAAATAATACCCAAAGTAATTTCATTATCATTTCTTGTACTAAACCACGCTGAAAAATTAATGTTTATAAACTATTTCGACATACTGTTCCAAAATATTGCATTCTTAAATTCCATACATATGAACATGTATAAATATGTATAAATAAATGGAAAAATTTATTAAAGTTTTCTTATTGAAATTTTAAAATAGCTTGGTAAATCTATCAAATACTAAGTACAAACAGCAAAGAAATAATTAATTAAAACACAATCATTACTTTAAAATATATAACAGTTCTGACTGGCACTGGAGTATGAATTGCAATATGGCATGTCAACTTTTGGAAACTGCTCAGGAGAAGTAATGACAGTCTTCACAACTATGTTTAAATAGGTAGTCACATACCAGGGCCATAGCAATGCTTTGGACTAGAGCTTTATGAAAATAAGTAGTTAAAAAAGCTATTTCAAATTTGTATATTCTTAACAGAGAAATACACATCAATGCAGGTAACTTGTCTAACAACATGTCACAGATTATTGTAAGTGTTCCATGCAGTAGTTTCATTTATTAGCATACTGGTAATACTTATAGTTGACATATTGAATGTATAAGCTGCTGTATTGCTAAAAACAAGAGTATATCTTATTATGAAACTTGAGAAAGTTGGTTTAAAAAAAAAAAAAAAATCCTAAACCTTCCCTTCCCTTCCCTTCCCTTCCCTTC
>NW_010306097.1:26932-36018 GCF_000700745.2 Antrostomus carolinensis
AATACCCATCCCTTCCCTTCCCTTCCCTTCCCTTCCCTTCCCTTCCCTTCCCTTCCCTTCCCTTCCCTGTTAGGAAGATCTGTTAACTGCACCGCTTGGGAGTTCCAAGTGTAGGCAGGAGGTTGGCATTTTGTTTCCCTCAGTAAATTTGGCCTGGGAAAAGAAAAACACCTCACCCCTCTGACAAGTTGTCTGGCTCATACAGCAGCCTGATCATGCTTTTGCACTTAGTTACTTAAATAAGGTAGAAATTATCCCATATGCTTCTTATAAGGAATAACTACTTCTTAAATAATATTATGAAATACTCCAGTGAACAGTTTTAGGCTGACTACAAGAGACTTTTCTAAAACAAACCCCCTGAATGTGTCATTTTGGTTGGAGACATATTTTTTTTCATACAAGCTGGACCAGAAGGCCAAGCTTTGAAGAGAAAATAAATCAGATTTTTGTTATCTCCATAGAAGAAATAAGAAAACACATTGTCAAACTACATAAGCTTTTGCATTCTTGCTCTTTAAGCTGCTTACTTTCTGTTAATGTGCTAAGTTTTATTAATACAAAATTACTTGAGATGGTTTGAATTAAGCACTTCACAGAAATATGTATTCAGCATGCTAACTCACCAGTTATCAATATCTATTCAGAAAATTGCAATTCAAATAGCTGAAAACAATCTATATCTACACACACACACATACAGAGAGAGAAATATGTTCTTCTCCTCTACATTTTAGAACACTTTATTCCATTCTTTTCTGTGATGTTCAAATAACTGACTTCAGTATACAAAGAAAAAGCCTATTGCTAGGTCTGTGACCTTTGATCACAGACCAACTTTAACATATAGGTAGTTGCCCCAGGCAATAAAATCTAGGTAGAAAATTATTTAATGACTGTGAGCTGCAAGTCTGAACTAATTTTGGTTTGCCTATGGCAGTAAAATCTTAAGACTTCCTATTTAATGATTGTCATCTTCTTATTCACAACTATAAATTTACAATAAATTAGTTGCTTTGCATTAAAAAATATTTATCAGCTTCAGAAGGTTGATTTTGACTATCATTCAGGCTGAAATATGAATGTCAGCATACTGGTTTTGACTGGGGCAGATTTAATTTTTTTCAGAGAAGCTCTCATGATGCTATGTTTTGGATCTGTAATGGAAACAGTGCTGACAGCACAGGGACAGTTTAGCTATTGTTGAGCAGTGCTTACACAGAGTCAAGGCCTTTTATATTTCTCAAGCCACCCAACCAGTGAGTAGGCTGGGAGTGCCCAAGAAGTTAAGAGGGAACACAGCCAAGACAATTGACCCCAACAATTGACCAAAGGGATATTGCATACCAAATGACGTCATGCTCAGCAAAAAAAGCTGGGGAGGGAGGAGGAAGGGGGAACATTCAGAGTTATGGCATTTGTTTTACCATTTGTTGGTTACAGATGATGTATCCCTGCTTTCCTGGAGATGGCTGAACTCCTGCCTGTCAATGGGAAGCAGTGAATAAATTCCTTGTTTTGCTTTGCTTGAGTGCACAGCTTTTGCTTTACCTATTAAACTGTCTTTATCTCAACCGGCAAGTTTTCTCATTTTTACCATTCCAATTGTCTTCCCCATTTCACCAGGTTGAGTGAGTGGCTGAGTGGGACGCAGCTTCCAGACAGGGCTAAACCACAGCAGTTAATATAACACTTCTGCTGCTCAAAACTTTGTCTGATATCTTGCTTTTTAAGTACAAATTATGACATCACATCTCTTCAGATACTAAGATAATCTTTTTTAAGATTATTTTTCAATTCAAATAAGTTAAAATAAATGGTCCCAGAAACTTTTGTTTATCTCCATTTTAATACAAATGGAACACATTTTTCTAAGACCATTCTGTTGATATCTTTTATACTGCAGAAACAAATGTTTGTCATAAACTTTGATGAAAGCTTGATCATTCCTAGTTGAAAGAAGTTCAGTTGATCATTCTTTTATCTTGCAGCAGGAACATTTTATTCTACATATGATCTGGAGAATCTGTCTTTTATGCTTTCCACTGCAGTGCTAAAATGTAAAGTTCTGGAGAGCTTGCACAAAACTTTGGTATTCACATTTTTACCAAATGTAAGCAAGATAAAAATGCTGAAAAGTCTTCTCATACCTGTGAGCCTGCACAGCCATGAAATAAATTCTGGGTATGCCTAAGAATTTATAGTGGTCAACACTAGATGTTATCTTTTTCTAGTTCAGTGAAAAAATTCATGCATGGACAGACTTGTCTCCAAGGAAGGAGAATAAACAGAAACTGGAGAAACTTATTACTGTGAAACACATAATTGAACACCACAGGAAAGATGATCGCTGGAGAAACTGTTAAACTAAAACTGTATAGTGCGCACCTCTCATCTGCTAAATCACACTGTGATGAGAAGCACCTACAAGCTGAGCCTCACACAGATCCCTGAGGCACTCCAAAAAAGAGCAAGCCGCAGTTGGAGGCAGTGGGATGCTAGCTCCAAATCAGACATCAAAGCTCTAAGCTATAGGTCTTCGTTTCAGCTATGTGTTCGGATGATCATTCAATCACTGATCAACCTGAGAGCTTTCAGAGCTGTGATAAGCCATGAAACATATGCCAAAGGGTCACAACATAAGGTTCTCACATTACTTTAATACTTTTGATCTGTTCCCAGGCTACAGTTGAAATCGTGCCCTTGAATTCGTATTGGAACTGAGTGGAAAGAATTAAATGCATTAGATTAGGAATCACTGTTATGATCATATACATTGCTGATGCAGGTCCCAGGATACATTAGGAAGTCCCTAACTTAGCACCCCTGCCTTCATTGCTGAGGTTGTGACAATTCCTGCACACGAAGAAAAGTATCTTTGACTTTATCTGATTCTCTAAGTCACTCTTCTCCTGAATGGATCTTTAGTTTAAGTTTTGCTAATCATGGTTCTCAATGTTCCTCTTCTTTAATTAGTTGACTGTGGAAATTGCTATTTGTCACATTCTTATGATAGAAGAGAAGAATATAAGATAAATGGATATGACAACCACTATATGAAATGTGGTCTGTACAGTAATTATTGACACTTATTTATATATGTGTTCTATATACCATGTGATTTTATTTTAGGTAAAACTGTATCTACTGTTTTTCCAAATCACATACCTTTTCAATCTATTTAATTTGAAAAAGTAAATTTAAAAGATGTCTACTCAAAGCTCTAAGCTTCCTGACACAACATCAGTAACAATACCACATAAGCTCAGCAGCATATAAAAAAATCTAATAAACAAATAAATTTTCTTAGTTGTGGGGTTTTCTTGTATTGTAAGGGCTGTTCTAAAAACTTCTGTTATATCCACGATGATAATATACCTTAAGCAACAAGACCTGTCTTCCCCTAAGTATAGGAGTAAACCAGTAGTGATAACACCAAAATAAATTCTGGTTGAGAATTAAGGTGACTGCATTCTTAATATAGCTTTTATTGGTACAAGTATGTGGGCAACATTTTTCAAGCCGATCTGTCAAAACCAGACAACTGTTCCCACCCCCTTCCCACAGCCATCTCAGTTAACATAAGACCAACTGTGCTGGATCAGACCAACCATCCGCTACTTCAGTATTGCAGCTCAGACAGCAGCCAATAATGGCTGTCTAAAGAGAAGTGTGGAATGGAGCAAGCATTCAGTGATAAAACTTCCTTCATACTCTTTTAGCTTCCAACAATTGCTTAGGAACTTCCTTAGTCATGGGTAGTTTCTGTCTATTTAGTAGTCATCAGGGTTTTTTTGTCATGAGGGAATTTTAGACCCCCTGTCAGTACCTGCAAAGTTCCATTGACAAAGACTGGGTTTTTAATATAGATTAAGCTTTGATTAGATACTGAAAAAAGCAGTGAGAAGAGTATTTTTTGTCAATTTTAAAATATTCTGGATTGCACTATCTCACATGTACTGTATACTAACAGCATCCTCAAAGACAACCAGTATGAAGTACATTCATACACTATGTGCAACTAACATCCCCATACAAACAAATCCTTAGTAAATTCTCAACTACACAATTAAAAGCTGCCATTTCATTTACCTGAAATGACACTGACTTATTCACCCATTTATAAAAGGGAAGAAAAAAACTATTGAGACTGTGAACTTCTGCTAACTCTATGGATTTTCTGATGGCCAAGTTACAGTACTGTCACTCTAGAGATGTCAGTCGAGCACTGTTTATAGACAACCCACTTATTTCTTATTGTAAAAATGTTCTTCTAAGTAAAAAAAAAAAAGGTAAGAAAGCATACTTTTAATCAGAAATATTAAAAGCAAAAAAAAGGAAATGTGTAAATTCACCTACACTATAAATTTAAATCAGTGTTTTGTTAGACTCCAAGGAGAGGTGAAAAGTGAAGGAAGATAAATACAGGGTCCAAATCACAGAATCACAGAATGTTAGGGATTGGAAGGGACCTCAAAAGATCATCTAGTCCAACCCTCCTGCCAGAGCAGGATCACCTACAGTAGGTCACACATCCAGGCAGGTATTTAATGGCTCCAAAGAAGGAGAATCCACAGCCTCTCTGGGCAGACTGTTCCAGTGGCCTGTCACTCTCACAGTGAAAAAGTTTTTCCTTATGTTTGCGTGGAACCTCCTATGCTCCAGATTGCACCCATTGCCCCTTGTCCTATAGTTGGAGGACATCACTGAGAAGAGCCTGGTTCCATCCTCCTGACATTCTCCCTTTACATATTTATAAACATTAATGAGGTCACCCCTCAGTCTCCTCTTCTCCAAGCTAAAGAGACCCAGCTCCCTCAGCCTTTCCTCATTAGGGAGATGCTCCACTCCCTTAATCATCTTGGTGGCTCTGCACTGGGCTCTCTCAAGCAGTTCCCTGTCCTTCTTGAATTGAGGGGCCCAGAACTGGACACAATACTCCAGGTGCAGTCTCACCAGGGCAGAGTAGAGGGGGAGGAGAACCTCTCTCGACCTACTAACCACACCCCTTCTAATACACCCCAGGATGCCATTGGCCTTCTTGGCCATGAGGGCACAGTGCTGGCTCATGGTCATCTTTCTGTCCGCCAGGATCCCCAGATCCCTTTCCCCTACACTGCTCTCCAACAGGTCTGTCCCCAGCCTATACTGCTACACGTGGTTGTTCTTTCCCAGATGTAAGACTCTACATTTGCCCTTGTTGTATTTAATTAAATTTCTCCCCACCCAGCTCTTCAGCCTGCCTAGGTCTCACTGAATGGCAGCACAGCCTTCTGGCATGTCAGCCACTCCTCCCAGTTTTGTATCATCAGCAAACTTGCTGACAGTGCACTCTGTTCCCTCATTCAGGTCATTGACGAATATATTGAATATTTATTAGAGCTAGCCCAAGTAATTCAAGAAAGGAACATAAATCCTTATAAGATAAATAAGCAACTGAGTCTACTTTTCAATGTCTTTAATTTGTTGTGTACTGAAACAGTATCATATCAGACTGAAAGTCCATTGAAATTGTCGCCCCATACCTTCTCCCCCTTCCTCATCAATTGTATTTAAGCTAAGATGTAAAATGGAATTATTGGAGTTTTATTGTTAGTTTTGGAAATGATTTGTGTTGATTGAGTAGGGATTTTATATTTTATTTAAAGTTAAAAGAAATTGAGAGCATTTTAATTAAAAGTCTTTTTTTCTTATGCCCTAAATTCCCTCAGATTTTATATATTCATGTAATTTATGCATTACTAAGGAGTTATCATAGTCTTTTGTGTCAAGGTCTGTGTGGGAAGAATTTTGTTTCCAGATTGAAGCCATTATCCTTTCAGAATTGCTGTGGACCTTCATCTCACTGTGTTTGCTATATATGCAGACCAGTTTGCCATCTTAAACTGAAATAAATTGGCAAATGTTTCTGGATATTTGTTGACAGCTGAGAAGGTTCTTAAATGCAGTTTTTAACATATGCATTTCATAAGGCATTGGTCTATGTTATAGTATTTGTTATATGCATACATTAATTTTAAAAACTAAGTCTTTGTTGCAGCAAGAAATAAGTACTTTAAAGCCGTAACACCTGGAACTAGCTGTTAGAAATTATTATATATAGACATAGTTAGAAAGGAGAAGTGACATATTTCTATCTTTATGGTAACAGCCTTTTTTAAACTACGATAATTTTTAACATGATGGCATGGATCTGTTAGCAATGCATTCTCTCAAAAAAACACAGAACATTGATTTTAGTTTAATAGGAAATACAATATTTATCTTTACAGGAATGTGAAGTCACCTATTTGCTTCCAGAAAATAAATATGAGCTAGCATAGATGCAATTAAGGCATTCACAATCTCTTATCAATATATCGACTTGCAAACTCTCTCTGGCTGAGTAATTTAGTTTTGATACCCATTTAATATTTTGGCCACTGCTGAGATTCCAACAAGGGTGTTAATTAGTGCCAATTGTGAAGCTGGTTTTTGTACTACAGCCATCTGTCTTACAGAAACTGAATCATTTAATTATTTTAAGGTGTAATTATAGATGTCTCAAATCATTTAAGACCAACCATACATTATTATAAAAAACACAACGTTGCAGTCAGATACTGAAGAGGGGTTTTGTTGGTTTGTTTGGGGTTTTTTTTCCAGATAACATGGTTTAAATGAGACACACGCAGCAAAGTAAAGCCATTACAGTAACCACCTTATAGTAAAAGTCAGAGATGAGCAAAACCAAATTAGTCTAAGAGTACCCATAAAATGCAAATTTGTGGAAAAACCAAACTCAGAGTATTTCTTGTTTATAATTTTAAAATTTCCTGAGAGAATGTTGAAACTTAATTTTGTTATATGGATCTTATGTGCAAATATTTTTCATGTTTTCACTATTGTAATGTAGTAGTGAAACAGTATGCAATTATAACATATTAACGATATGCCATGATAATAGCACTGAACCACAGCGGAAAAAAGAAAATGAAAATTGAAACTTTAAATTCATAACTTGGTCCTGGCCGCGGATAAAATGCATTTATCTTTACTTATTTTTTGTCTTTTATTCTCAATCTTTCACTCTCAGCCCTCAACACTGGCCGCCTTTGCTGCAGTGGAGTGAAACTCCCCGTGCAGCCCACCACAGCGGTGAACTGCCCACACTGGCTTGATCCTTCTGGGCAGAAAAGTTATATCAGGAACCATGTTGCATATCCTTTTTGTAGTATAAACTTTTACACTATAAACACCAGTGTTTTGCATTTTTATCTTATATTAACAAAAAATATCAAGGAAACAAGATAATAAGCTCCCAAGGTTTTACTTTTCTTTTTACATGATATCACAGAATCAATGATTGGCTATATCACTGATTCTGTGATATAGGCCATGTTGGTATGTAATGGACAAATACTATATTTTGCTGCATGAAACAGTGTTTCAGAGATGTGATGAATAACTACTGAAGCTTTTTCCATGCATTAATTTGTGATTTGCAAATAAAGAAATTAGGAAATAAATACATTACTTGGAAATACTAGAGACTGAAGGAAAAAATGGTACAGCTAATTCCGTAAAGGAACAAAAAAAGATGTGATTCTCTCTCCACTTTTATCTGAAGATAGGTGGCACCAAATGGAGTCCCCTTAACCTTGTTAAAATCAATTGAAAAGTAATAAGTATTACAAAAAGATATTTTATCTCTTGTTAAAGTAATAAAAAACATCTGCGACTGAGTTTTAGGAAATTCAAAGCCAATTAGAGATTATGCTATGGGACACTCTATAAAGAAATAAAAATTACCTTAAAAGAAAAAACAGAGTTAAAAACTTTAAACAATGAATAATTTCATGCAGCCAACATAATAATTAGCCTATTTCTATGTAAATCAATTCATAATGATTAATATCTCTTCACTCCTGAGTACAACTTTACACAAAACATTTTTTCCAAAACATCACAGAGGGGAAAAAAAAAGAGTTATTAATAAGTACCTCTCTTAACCTCTTTTATTAAATTAGATAAATCAGGGGAAATTAAAATCTGTAATGAAATATGAAATTACAAAACAAAAACTGTGACAAATGAAGAAAGCAATTTCAATACTGAATTAAATGGACTCAAACTAAGAATAGACCACTATAACCTCCTTTTCTCCGAGGTCAGAAAACTGCCCATATACTCATGACCCTTCTAATATAACGCATCAGTAGGGTTACTTGGACAATTTTGAGACAACCTATATTTAATCATTTTGGTGATTTGCTCTGTTCTAATCATTGAATAATGCCCTGGCCTGTAATGTTATTCCCTGGACTTAATGGCTTACTTATATTATTGAAGGCAATGGGCTATTTTATAATGTAAATATTAACCCACATGTCACTATATAAATTTACATTTTCTAATTTGCATAGTACAAGTCTCTCCACTTAGCCTGAAGCATATACAGGGTTTTACAGCTCACTGCATCTCACAGCTGTCTGCAATATTTCAGATTTTGTAGAATAATATTCAACACATTTTTACTTGACTTCACTGATTAGCATCTGTACACCTGGCCTTACGTAGCTCCTGGTCCCACAAAACAAGTGAATTATTCCCCTGGGGTGTTTTCCCTATTTGACGGAAATAGAGGATGGTATACATCTGATTAAGGGCTGTTGTGCGCAATGTAAATTAATCTAAACTCCCTCAAAGACAACGGATAGAAAGAAGTACTTTCACAATATGATTCCTCTTAAATTGAGGCAAACATCTGAAATAGGTTGGATAGATTATACTTTTTCTGTTTACTGAATATAAAGTGATTCTAGGATCATGTAAACGGCTGTACTACATGTGTCTATGGTTACCTGAGGTTAATTCTAACTGGGGTATTGCAAGGTCAGTAGAAAAGGTGCATGTTATTTAGGGTACAAAACTGGAAACAGGAATCTGGATCTCAGGAAGGTAACCACAGAGTGAATGAGCAGAGTTCAACAGCTCTGAGCTGGGATCCAATTGTTTATGGAGCAATATAAGGCTGCAGACACAGCTGTCTGGAGATAGTAATGTGTAAATGCTACGGTGTATTGGGTTTGCATGGCAAGGTTTTG
>NW_010306098.1:0-2234 GCF_000700745.2 Antrostomus carolinensis
CCATGAGGTTGGCACAGACCCACCTCTCAAGGTTGCCATCCAGAGGGATGGGTTTTATGTGACCCCACATCTCCTTGTAGCCACATCCATGACTCAGGGTGGCCCATGATGTCCCTGTCCCCACAAGCATCCTCAGAGCTGCAGCTTCCACGCCGCTCAGCACCTCCCAGTGCTTGTTTACTCCTCCAGTCCCGCCGTGTCACTTCAGTCCAGCACTTCCTGGGGCTGGTGTCTGAAAAGAGATATTTTTAACCTTTTAAAAATAGAAAGTCTCGCAGAAGAGCAGCTCCTGCTTTTTCCATTCCCTTCTCATTTCATCTTACGCTGAAGGAACCTGAGCTGGGTTGGACCAGGAGTGGTGGGAACCCAGAGTTGTAAACAGGCTCCTGAGGAAAACACACGGACGTCTTGAGAATGAAAAGAAAGGAAAAAGAAGAAGAAGAAGAAGAAGAAGAAAAATCACTAGAAAGGGTGTCCACCTTCCTCCAGGAGCCTTATTTGGTATGTTCATGAGAAGTTCTATCTTCACCCCATAAAAAGTGCAGCTCCTTACTCATGCTTTACTCGCTGAGTGTATTTTTCTTGGCATGAAGAGTTTTGGGTTTGTTTTTTTAAATTATTATTATTTTTATTATTATTTCACAACTCCTGGACAAACTTCTTTTGAAGGTCTCATTAGTTTCTCCAGCAGAACCTGGCGCTTTTCACCGCTGGCTGGAGGAACCGGCTGTTAAACCCCAGACACAACCTCTGCTCGGTTGGTAAATATCAGACCTGACTTCACGGGGTCGTAAAATCACCGGGACGGGACGCACAGGGCGGCCTTTCAGCTCCAGCTCCACCGTGTCCATGTCACCTCAGCCATGGAGGGATGGATGGATGGGTGTCACCTCGTCACCGTGGCACTGCTTGTGCGTGGGCATCAGCCATCCCGTGGTCCAGCTCATCTGGGTGTCACCATCGCTCTGCACACACGGTCCTACTTAGTCACAACATACACATGGATGTCACCACCTTGTCCCTGTGGCCATTCATGGATGTCATCCCACCCCATGGTCACTAAGGACACATGGATGTGACCCCATCTCCACAGTCACTAGGTATGTGTTGGTGTCACCTTGTCCCCATGGTCACTGTGTACACATGGACATCATCCTATCCCATAGTCACTAAGGACACATGGATGTGACCCCATCTCCACATTGTCCCCATGACCATTCATGGACATCATCCCCTCCCATGGTCACCATGGACACATGGATGTGACACCAGTCTCCATGGTGTCACCTTGTCCCCATGGTCACTGTGTACACATGGACATCACTACCTTGTCCCTATGGCCATGCATGGACATCATCCCATCCCATGGTCACTAAGGACACATGGATGTGACCCCATCCCTACAGTCACTAGGTATGTGTTGGTGTCACCTTGTCCCCATGGTCACTGTGTACACATGGACATCATCCTATCCCACAGTCACTAAGGACACATGGATGTGACCCCATCTCCACATTGTCCCCATGACCATTCATGGACATCATCCCCTCCCATGGTCACCATGGACACATGGATGTGACACCAGTCTCCATGGTGTCACCTTGTCCCCATGGTCACTGTGTACACATGGATGTCACCTTGTCCCAAGTTCCCTGCACACATCATGACATCACCTTCTACCCAAGGTCACTCTATGCCCATGAGTGTCACCTTGTCCCAGGGTCTTTGCACAAACACGGGTGTTACCTTGTCCCCAAGGTCACTATAGGACCATGGGTGTCACCTTGTCCCAAAGTCCCTTCATACACATGGATGTCACCTTGTCCCCGTGGTGACAACATATACATGGATATCACATTGTCCCCATGATCACTACACACAAAGACATCACCTTGTTCCCAAGGTCACTATATGGCAACGAGTGTCACCTTGTCCCAAGGTCCCTGCATACACATGGATGTCACCTTGTCCCCATGGTCACTACATACAAATAGATGTCACTTTGCTCCCCATGGTCACCACACACACGGACGTCACCTCGTCCCAGGGTCCCTGCATAGATGTAGATGTCACTTTGTCCCCATGGCCACTACACACCCATGGACATCACCTTGTCCCCATGATCACTACACATACATGGACACTACCTTGTCCCCAGAACCACTACAGATGTCACCTTATCCAGGGTCCCTACACACACACGGACATCACCCTCCACCTCTACCCCACCCAGA
>NW_010306099.1:0-32243 GCF_000700745.2 Antrostomus carolinensis
ATTCTATGATTCTATGATCACGTTTGCTTTAAACTAGCTTGTTTGGATACAAGAGCACTGCAGCTGTGGCAGCAGTGTAGGACAACCACTCTGCTATTCCCTTGTTATCTCTGGCCTGGGAGGACAGCCTTGGGTTTTTCCAATGATCTTCCCAGCAGCATTCCTGTGTCAGAGTGTGAAGTTGGCTCGGAACACAGAGGGGCTTTCACATCATTGAGTTGCAGTGGAAAGATACCTCTTACCCTCTGAAAATCATTTACACCAGCAGAAAGAAAAGAGAACTGAGTTTTTGCTGGTGTTTTTGATTTTGAGTGTCATGTGAAGCTGATGCTTAAGAATTTAATGTAAGCCTTTGCTTGATTCCTTTCAAAAAGTGTTCTTTTGTTAGTGCTTCTTCCTACCTTCAATACTTCTCACTCCCTAGCAAAGGGACTCCCAAAGTCCAGTGAAGTCCACTGCAGATTCCCACCAGCTTGTGTGGATTTTGGACCAGATTCTAGCACGTAGCTTATCTTCATCTACACTATAAATGGTCAAGCATAAGTTATGCCGTGTCTCAAGCTGACATGCTTTTTTTTTTCATATCAAATTTTCTCAAAGACAAAATTTTACTAAGCAGTTGAAAGGATCTGAATGCATTTGACAAAGTTAATTAATTTATCACAGCTAGAAATGACTCTCAGAATGTTCTGCTTTTATCCTGCACCCTAATGAGTTTGTGCTAATAACAGTGCCCTCTTCCAGTTTTTTAGCAACCTGATTATGCCCAACATGTGCTACTTTGTAGAATCGTAGAATGGTTTGGGTTGGAAAGGATCTTTAAAGTTCATTTAGTCCAACTCCCCTTCAGTGAGCAGGGATATCTTCAACAAGATCAGGTTGCTCAGAGCCCCATCCAGCCTGGCCTTCAATGTTTCCAGGGATGGGACATCTACTGCCTCTCTGGGCAACTTGTTCCAGTGTTTCACCACCTTCATTGTAAAAAATGTCATCCTTATATCCAGTCTAAATCTACCCTCTTTTAGTTTAAAATCCTTACCCCTTGTCCTATCAGAAGAGGCCCTGCTAAAAAGTTTGTCCCCATCATATGTCCCTTTCCACCCCATGTACCCTTATCACCATATAACTTACCCCACCAACACTGTTCATTTTGAGCTACAAAGTATGCAGTGTTAGAACTCCAGCTGTCATAAATCAACATCCTCAGGTCACATTTGTTGCAAAAGACAGCCTTATGCCAACTGTCATGGTAGTATCTATGAGAAATCAACTGATGTTGTCACGTGACCCACTAAGATAAGTATTGCTATTGCTAGCAACAGATCACAGGCCCCATGCTAATTTTGCAACTTGAGCAATAATATTTTTAGGGTTATAAATGCTTCAAATAGGTATATGGGCCAGAGGCAGATCTGCTTTTGATTCATTGGCCTCTCAGGAGGAAGCACTGAAAAACACTTTAGCTTCCAGTGTGATATGGGAAAATATCTTAAGTGTAAAGGCAGATTTATCAAAGTGAGGGAAGGTAATGGTCGTCAGGAGATAAATACATTGGTACTGAAGATCCTCACTAGACCTCAGACTATGTGGCTCTGGCAAGACTTTGACTGGGATGTCTCAGAGGAGCAGTGGAGCTGACTGTGGAAAACAGGGGACCAGCCAAATGAGGAAAAGCAGTAACAGACCATTAATTTTTAAAAAATGTAGTTCCATAAATATGCTTTTTGTTGTAGGAAACTGTCCACGCCTAGGGTGGCTGTCTAGAAAATGGAGCACTTTAAAAGAAAAATGTTGTCTCATAATTAAGGAGAGCTGTCAAAAGCACTTGGCAAACAAACACACAAAGTACTTAGTGCCAGAAAAATTTATGCGTTATTCCTAAGGAAAAAAAAAAAAAAAATAAGGCCGAGTGTATTTGAGAGTCTAGCACAAGTTGCCACACAAGTATTGTGAGGCAGAAGGGATGGGATGCGAAGAGCTCGTAAACTGGGCTCTGAAATTGTATCTCCCTGTCATTAAGAAAAACAGAATAAACGTGCTCCTCATTTTTTTGGTCAATCTGATCTATTTTAAAGCAAAGATCCTTGTAAGTAATTTGTGAGTTTCTTGGTCTCATTTCTAGCATGGCTACTCACCTCCATTGCCCTCAAACTCCACCACCACAAGGAGTATACTTGCTGGGATTACCTGTCACTCATCGTTTCCTAGAAAGCCATCTGATGAATGGAAGCAAAGACACAACTACAGATCAGGATTACCTTGATTGCCTTGTCTACAACTTCTTATATGCTAAACCAAATTTCTTGATGATTCCTAGCTTTTTGTGTATGATTTTTCTGTCAGATTTTTCCTTCTTTCTTCTGGTTTTGCCCTCTAGCTAAAAAATATCTAAAATTGAACCCAGGGTGACTAACCTGACACGCTGAAGATAATGACTGAGCAATTGGATGGGATGCAAGACTCCTGAAAGAAGCACCAGGGCAATCCAGCCAATATGGGTGTGATGTCAGGGTTTAGAACCAGCTTGTTGAGATACCAGCAGCTCCCAGGGTGCTTCAGACACGGAGTAGCAAGCTGAGAAGGGACACTTTGGTTTCCTCTTTTGCCATTCATCTCCCTGTCTCCTTTTGTTTTGCTTAAAGAAGAAAGAGCAAAAGGAGCAACAGAGGCCAGATCTCTGGCCTTATGCATGTTGTCTGCTTTGCTTAAGGAGGATTTCTTTGCTTTCAGCCAAGAAATCTCCTTCCAGGTGTTTTTCCTCCTGTAAAAAACAGAGAGGAGGACAGGGGAAATAAAGGATCTGCTTGTCTTTTTCTCACCTACTACTGGTTTAATGTTTGCTTACTTGACTAGTTTGTCAAGCAAAAGTAGGTACCCGACAACCATGTTGAAGCACAGGTTACTCTGAACGCTGTGCTAGTGGAGGCCCCTGTGGTTCCTCCCCATGGAGAGAAGCTGTCAGCGGCCGGGCTGTGTGTGGGGCCAGGAGGGTGTGCCTGGGGTGCCCAGCAGGCTGGCCGACCCACAGGCAGGGGTGCCCGCCCGCAGGCAGGACACAGCCCCGGGCAGCGGAGCAGCCCTCCGGGGATCCCAGCCCTGCAGTTGCTATTTCAGACCCAACAGGTGGCAATCGCAGCCCGGCCTCCGCCGCCACCGCCGCCACCGAGCACCTGCGCCAGAGCCCCAGCCTTCCGAAATCCTCCAAGCCCAGCAAAGCCGGCGCTTACAGTTCAGCTTCCTCTGAACAAGCTGCTCCCTTTCAGGTTTCAGGCCACTTTCTGAGCCGGATACAAGTCCTTTGCTCCATGTCAGAAGCCTGAAATAGAAGAAAGAAGCTGCAAACTATGGCTAAAGCCATGATCTCTTCTCAGTGACATTACCTAAAGTCACACTGAAGTCTTCAGGCCTTTGCAGGTTTTAGCTTGATGCAGGATTTGCCCGTCTTGTTATATTTTTATTTCCATATTTGTTCCAGCGGTGTGAAAAAATAAACAGTCTCAGAAAAGGAAAGGCGGAGGGGTGGGGTGAGCGGAGAATAGTGCTGCTAGTGAAGCTGAAGAGTTCGCTCATTGCCATGGAAACATTCACATCCTAGCAACAGCTTATTGATAGCAAGATGACATGGAGAGACAAGAGCCGATGCCTTTGACTCATGGGAAAACAGACTATCCTAGATTTTCTTTTCCAAAAGTGCACAGTGGTTTATAAAAAAAAAACAAAAAAACAAAAAACCCGCCAAAAAACTAAAACCCAATCAACACTGTTTTTTCTTAATTGTTTGTGCTTTTGTGTTGAAACATTACTTGCTAAGTAATGTTGATACACCTGAGGTATTATCATCATTGGCTATCCAGCCAGAAACATTATTAAAATTCAGTGAAGAAACCCAAAGGCATTAAACTTCTTTTCTTTTCTTTCTTTTTTCTTTTCCATTTAGCAAGATGTTTTCAGATTAACTGAAAACATCTAGAAGGTCAATGCACTATTTTCTGTCCATCTCCACACTTCTCAGAATGTTTGCTGCACCTGACATCACGAAGATGTTGCTCAGCGGGATGCAGGGTGGAATTGGTTGCAGTATGGTCTGTGTTCCTCACGATGCACAGGGAGTGCGTGTGCCTGTGCTGGGAAGTATTGAAAAACTTTATTTGTGTGCCTTGGGTTAGAGTTGGTAGAGCAGTGGGTGTGTTTGCTGAGACAGTGCATTTCCTTCATTTTTCTGACATCTAGTGATACAAGGATTTTTTCCTCGGTGAAGGTAGAGTACCACAGCAGTCACTGTGTGTGAAAGGAGCTATCTTTGAGAGCAAGGATCAGACTGTTGTTAGAACTGTTATTATTACTATTAAATACAATAGCATTGTAGAGTCTTAGTCATAAAGCAGGATTTAAGTGTGGCATTCCACACTGACACAGAAGATCTTTTTCCCTAAGAACAAAGAGTTTATAATCAGTTTGCTTGGTAATATGATCATTCTTTGGTAGGAAGAAAACCCAACATTTCCTTTATTGATTTTTTTTTTTTTAGTCCATATAAAGGACTCCCTGAACATTACATTTATTGTGAGAAGAACATTGAATCATAATATTTCCACAGCTAATAGAAACCACTTCTTCCAAATATCACCCTTTATCTGTGCACGAATTAAAAATTGAGCTAATCAAATATCCCAAGAGAAATCAGTGATGTTTACAGATTTTATAAACCCTGCTTATTTACCTACCTTTTAGATATCAAAAATAATTTAGATTTCCTGAATTTTTTGTTCCCTTAGCCGCATTTTTCCCTTTGGAGACAAAAACTCTCTGGCTGATCAGCAATCCAGGTTGATGTTCTGATACTACCATTGCATTAGGTTTACAGTAAATGAGGTAACTAGCACTGTGGAGCCTTTGGAGGAAAAGTTAGAAATGTCTGAAGAAAAGGGCAGAATAGCACCAAGGGAGGGTAAGAACTCCATGAAAATAACTGGAGATTTTCATGCCTGCTGCTCAGGTGCAAGATTCCTATAGGGAGAGAGAAGAAGCATCTAGCAAAGGATTACGACAATTAAAGCAGAGCTTTTATGGACTAGGAGCTCATATTGTGCTCACTATTTTCACACTAATACCAACAGCACTTAAGGCAACTTGGTACCTTCTGTTCTGACCTGGAGGTCTCTTCAGTGCCAGCACTGCTGTGTTGCTGCATTTCCAGAGCAGAAGTAGTCCTGAGAGCAGGAACTAGACTTGGGCTCTTCCCAGTTGGCACAGTCTTTCTGGGGCTCCTAGCTATGATTTCACCTCCAGGTTTGTGAAGAGTGAAAGTCAAAGCTGTGAGGATTGCCCTAAAGAACTGTAGTGGTGTCCTGATTTCAGCTGGGATAGAGTTAATTTTCTTCCTAGTAGCTAGTATAGTACTGTGTCCCAACTTTTTGTGCACGCCCAGCCTACTTGCTGGTGGGGTCATATGGGAAGCAGAAAAGGCTTTGACTCTATGTAAGCACTACTTAGCAATAACAAAAATGTCTCTGCATTATCAACACTGTTTCCAGCACAAATCCAAAAGATAGCTCACACTAGCTACTATGAAGAAAACTAACTCTTTGCCTGCAAGGCAAAGCAACATGCACTGTGAATGGCGAACCAGGGTCTGCTGTGACTTTCATTTACTCATCTGTGCATTTGAAATTCTTTTTCCTATTCTCCATTCCTGGATGAATTCCAATTAGAGTCAGGGGCAAGGGAGGAAATGATAAAACAAACTCTTCTATCAAGGCTGGGAAGGGGGATCAATTTGGGTGACAGTAGGTCATCTGGTAGCTTAGGTGAAAATGCATTTTCCCTCCACTGAACCTTTTGGAGTCTTTACAGGTTTGAAAACATACACGTTTTGGGAAGGAGGAGGCAAGCAGGGAACAGCATAAATTTTGCTGCTCTCTCTCCAAAGAAGAATCAGGAAACAGTTCTGCATGTCAAAACTCATAATTTCTCTCTCTTTACTGAAGAGTAATACTCAAAATTTACAATTCAGGCTCTTCAGGAAATGTGACCAACAGTTTTACCTTTCTTGCAGGAATATTAACTTTTTGATTTTTTTTTCTAGTAATTCACATTAATTCAGGGCCTATGGTACACATCTAATGCTTCTGCTATCCTCATTTCTCTTGATTGACTTGACTAATGCATTGATTGATGCAGGAAAATGCCCTTTTCCTTTTTGTCAGTTGAAGATGTATTACCTGTTAATAGCAGATTGATTAGTCAACATTAGCACCTGGGAATGCCTTTATTTTTATCATTTCAAGCAAATATGTCTACAGCTGGAGACATAATTATATGCATTACTGAAACACATTTTTGGTATTCTTTAATTATATTTTGACAGAAAAGAAATGTCAAGGGAGTAGCACTTGCTTTTTAGCTCTGAAACGTTTATATCTGTTGTACTTATTTGTCTCTGCTTTGTCAGACTATCCTTTCAAATCTTACTTTTGCTGCCTTGTAGTTAGTGTCTTGCCATTGTTTCATGATTTAGTGCTAAAAATTTATACAAAGATTTCATAAAGAGCAGCTACAGATTGTCGTCTCTGAAGCTATAGGCCATTTTCATCAGTTGCAAAAGTATGAAATTCAGTGGAGCTTTGATGATTTATACCAATTGCAAATCTGGTCAGTCTCTCTGAGATTTTGTCCTGGCACATGCTCCTCTCTGTTAAATTCCAGTGGAGTCTGTATCCTGTATGACAGAAGTAAGAGGCATTAGTAAGGGTTACACATGGCTTCAGGATTAGTCTAAGCATTTTGATTCTGTTTTTCTGGTATTTACTCTGATATGCATCAAACAACTGGGAAGAAAAGATAAAAACGGGAAATGCCAAAAATTAATTCCGTCTTTCTGCTATGTAAGAGGTAAAATTTCTGCCTGTTTGTGTTACTTCCCTGTGCAAGAGCCAAGGACGAATCTCATCTGCAAGCATTTGTATACCTCTGAAACACAAAGTAAAATTTAGTCTGGATTTGTACCAATTTGTTAATGAAGGTAGTGTTTATCCCATCAAAGATTAATTTCTAAGAGGAAAGCTCACTCTTAAAACACATCCAAAGCCAATTAAAAGAACCCAGCTGTAAGGGAATATGGCACAAACTGTCACTGAACTTATGACACTAAACACCAGCTCAGTAGCTGTCACTGTATCCCAACTGCAAAAATTTACTAACAGGTCTTTTAAATAATGTATGACATTTTTGTATCTAAGCTGTGCCGAGGAGCTGAGAAGGACACTGTGTACCGTGCCATTTTCTTGAGGTGTTACATTACTTGTAATTGAGAATTACTCTAAGGGAACGATACGCTGTCCGTAAGCAGTGCTGACGATTTGGGTGTAACATTTCCCATAAAGTTATTACTGAGACAGAGCTCCAATAAGATGTTAGGAGACACTGTATTGCTTTGACGAATTGTCATACAAGGCACAAATGAGGAACAAACTTGAGGATCCTGCTGTTTTTTGTCCTGGAAGGTGCCACTGTACTTTTTAGAAGCAAGCATGCATTTTGCTGAAATTTCAGTATGCATAACCATGTCCCTTTCCCCTAATATCAGCCTGCAATTCTGATTTACCACTAAATTGCTGCTAATTCTTCTTTTTGAATTTCTCTTCTTTCTAGCATACAATTTGGAACCACACTTCATAGAATCATAGAATCATAGAATCATAGAATCATAGAATCATAGAATCATAGAATCATAGAATTTTGGGTGGAGAAGACCTTTAAGATCATCGAGTCCAACTGTAAACCTAGCACTGCTGAGTCCACCACTAAACCATGTTCCTAAGCATCTTTAAATACCTCCAGTGATGGTGACTTAATCACTTCCCTGGGCAGCCTGTTCCAATGTTTGGCTAATATCCAATCTAATTTACCTCCCCTGGCAAAACTTGAGGCTGTTTCCTCTCGTCCTATCACTTGTTACTTGGGGAAAAGAGATGGACACCCACCTCACTACAGCCTCCTTTCAGGTAGTTGTAGAGGGCAATAAAGTCTCTCCTCAACCTCCTTTTCTCCATACTAAACAACCCCAGCTTGTCATCTGCTCCTCCTAAGATCTGATCTCTAGACCCTTCACCAGCTTCACTGGCTTATTTGGACACACTCCAGCACCTCAATATCTTTCTTGTAGTGAGGGGCCTAAAACTGAACCCAGTATTAAAGGTGTGGCCTCATCAGTGCTGAGAAAAAGACCTTCAGAAAGGTCTTGTATTTAACCTACCATCCCCAGCCCTACAGGGGCTTAAGAGAATGAAATCTGCAATACAGAAAAGATGCACAAAACCCCAGATGAATGAAAATATGCCACACACTCTGTCAACAGTTTCTTCTTGCTCTGAAGTTGAGCTCTTTTACACTTGTTTTCTTAGGCTCTTTTTCCTGGAGCTGAGAGAATAACTGTTAATAAAAGGTTATTTTAATAATGTTGTTCCCTTCTCTTTGCAGCATACCTTCAGAAAAAAAAGACCATTTTCTTAACTGTACTAACTGGAAAACACCTAATAAAGTTTTGCATGCTCGTGTTTCATCTAGGGCCCACCACTGAAATCAGCACTTGCTTGATTGGATCAACAGGCCATTTGCTTAACTGTACTAACTGGGAAACACCTAATAAAGTTTTGCATGCTTGTGTTTCATCTAGGGCCCACCAATGAAATCAGCACTTGCTTGATTGGATCAACAGTTTGCACACTACTGCATGATGTATTGAACCATTTATGCAGAATATGAACTTTTGAACATTGCGTCTCAATGAAATTTCAGACCAGGTTCTTGGCAATAACAGACAGAACCCTACTGAACTGAGAGAAAAGTAGGAGTAAAAAGGAGGATGGAGAGAAAGTGGAGACAATTTTATCTCCTATTGTTTTTTTTTCTTTCGGTTTGTTTTATTTGAGGAGACAAAGTAACAATGAATAACATCCATGAAGCAGTCCAGGGCTTTCTGCAGCATCCTAACTCTTGCTTTCCCTCTTTCTCATGATATTACCACCTCAGCTGATCAGGGTTCAATATTGTCCAAAAGTTGTTTCCTCCTAACCTCACTGTTCTCCACGTCTTCCGAGAGAAGCTGCACTAGGTCTTTGAGCAGCCTCAGAGGAGTTGTGAGATGGAAGAATGAGAGAACAAGAAGGTTCGAGTACACAAGGAAACCTTTTTCCTAGCAAGAAGATACAAAAAAAGTGGGAAATGTGAAGGAGTGGTTACACAGACATCCTGGTGTGAGAGGAGAGGACAGTGGTAAACAGGAGTGAGACCTTGTGTGTGGTAGTGTGGAAAACAGAAACATGGGACTACACAGATGAAGATGAGGTAATATAGAGGAGGGTGAAGAGGGAAACTCCCTGGATGATTTATGAACAGAGAAAGAGGGATGGATAGCACACAGGAAGCTGATGGGTTAAATCAGGGGAAAGGAACAAGCTCCTGCTCATGTAACACTTGCTCAGCTTTCAGAAGCAGTGAAGAATGTGACCTTCTAGGGCTGGGACACAAGTGACTATTGTGGTTTGAGAACAACATGAAAGCTTACTGATTATAATAAAATTTCCAAGTGAGTTCTTTTGAACATTGGGTCTTAGATCCATTTACTACAAGTATGTCTAAATTTGCTTTCTGCAACCAAATCAATGCAATTGAAAGGCATTAAGGCTTTTTACCTTAACAGGAAGAGAACATACAAAGAATGGGAAAACACAGGAAGTCAATTAGCATAAAAATCTGAGCAAATACTTGGTGGAATTTATGACATTTTTCCTGCTTGTGGTTCTTGAGTAAAGCCTTTTCTATGCTTGCTGGGGACTAATAAAAAATACAAAGAAAACTCAAATTTATTTTTCATGTCTTTGGGATGTCTGAGAAAATGCAGTGGATTGATTCATTGGTATTTATTTTGTGCCTAGCTACTTAGCATACCAATTACATATTTAAATTTAAATAGATAAAACATTTTCTGATGTGGCATTTTCTATGATTTAGGTTATCGTAATACTTCTATTCTAAGCTGCCTTTTAGGCTTTTGTAGATTTAAAGTCTGAAATTTCTCTTGCGAGTCAACCCTCTTTTTGATAAACCATTTAAACCAGCAAGGTGATTATCAGCTTGTAGTGAGAAGAAAAACACTCAAGTGCTGTAGAATGTGAGACAACAGAATGAAGATGGAAAGTAAGATTTGTGTTGTTTGTTTCAATGTGAATTTCTGGGTCGTTTTGGTTCGGGGATCAGAATTTAATATGCATCTGGAATATACTCTTGCACTTAACACAGAATCATATGTGGGAGGTCACTTTTCCTATGTGCACACAAATACAGTTGAAGAGATTGTTCTCCTCTTTGACTTTGCTAAGTGTGAATTTGAGCCCATGGGAAGAAAAGCAGATATGAATAAAACCACTTATAGAGATGAAGGCTTCATCTAACCCACACAAACTCAATATTGTGGTTTTTTTCATACATGTATGTATGTAAGTAGATATATGTATGTGTGGGAAGGATATGTGCCTGTTACATCTTATGTAACTCAGGGGAATAATTTTTCAACTCCAATAATTTAATATTTCCTGTATATCTTG
Organism: Antrostomus carolinensis; assembly: GCF_000700745.2. Taxonomy (NCBI): domain Eukaryota; kingdom Metazoa; phylum Chordata; class Aves; order Caprimulgiformes; family Caprimulgidae; genus Antrostomus; species Antrostomus carolinensis. Next base: position 10,605 of record NW_010306099.1, read on the forward strand.
TTAAACCTCCAACCCCGAAAGAGGACTCATGCAACCAGATGGGTTAAACTTGATTTTTCCCAAGATTTAAAAGCAAAAGTGAGGTGCAAATTAGATTTCACATATTACCTTTATCCTTCAAGTACATTTACATTTTAGTTTATGAAGGAAAGATGCAGGCTTCAATATAGGGTAAGAAGGTTGGAGTGGACATTTTTCTTGATTCAGATGCATAAGCTCAAATTCAGTATTTTCCTCTGTAGTAATGAGTCTTTGGGTCTGTGGTTTTGGTTTGGTTCATTATGGTAAGGAATCAAAAATAGAGGTTCAAATCCCAACAGGGATTTCTTCCTCTCGGCTTCTCCAAGCCTAGTCCATCATTCTGCAGCTATTAAATAGTGAGATTAATCTAAAGGCAGAAAATGTTGCCATCCTACCAAAGGAAGTACAAGGTTTTAATGCTTCTTAGATAAAGGAGAAATTAAAATACAAATTGAAAAGCATAATGCATAATACAGAAATTTCTAGAAATTTTATAGAGTTTTATATAAAGAATTTAATCTGATTTTGCATATTTTTCACTTCTCTCGTAACCTTATGTTCCAGACAAGTAAGGGTCTTTTTCTCTACAAAATCTTCATGACAACTTAATCTCTCCTGAGTTCTGTGAATTTCATACTGGGGTTTTTTGTTTATTTGAATTTAAGCTTGTACTTTATGCAGCTGGCCAGAGATGGTGCTCAGTGCTCAGGTACTGCAGAGTGAAATGCAGTGGGAACTTGAACAGATTTGGGGCATTAATCATAGCTACACTCAGCTGCCACGAGTTATGACTTTGAGTGAATTTAAAATTAGGGAAAAGCACCCTACTTGTAATACTTAACCGAACAGCAAAAAATAAAATTATTTTAGAAAATGAGAAAAGGGTTGGGAAGCTATAACACTGAGAAGAAGTTTTATTTGTTTTGTATATTTGCTGATACTTTATTGCTCATTGAAATAAAGGTAATCTCCTGGAGGTGAATTCATCTAGCCTTCATCAGACAGGTAGTGGAAATGGAAATAAGCTTGATTTACTAGTAACACCTGTGGCCTGCAGCTCATTTCTTACAGTCTTTTCTTAATTACTCTCTCATTTAATATCTCTCTTTTATTCCAGTATGAAAGTCTATGCAATATTGTGGTACTTAGGGTATATGAGGAGTTGCACCATAAGTGGAGGTCAAGCTCTGTAATCCTTTGTTACAAATTCTTATCCAAAACAAACCCTATTGTAGTCAGTGACAGGGCTCACTGGGGTAAGGACACCTGAGGCTTTCTGAGATGAGGCTGGAAAGTTAGACTGCTCTGCACTGTGTATTAGTCTTCTCCAGTTCCTTCTTATCTGTGGCTTTTATGCTCTGATAATCTCTTCTCTGATTCATGTAAATATCACCAGAACATCAATACAATGAACAAACAAAAGCAGTTGAAAATTCCCTTTCACATCATTACTTTTCCCAGTTTTTATTCCATGTTTGCTGCTGCTAGCAGCTGCATTAAGCCCTTCTGATACTGGACCTGTGGTATTGATCTCATTCATTAATAACAGGGACACCTTCCCCGGATGCAGCTGGAGGGCATTCCAATAGATTGGGAAGGGCTTGTCCCCACTGAGCTCTTCATGGGTGTTTCTGCATAGCTCCAGGACTTCCTTCCTGCAGGGGCAGGTGTATAAACCTGAAACAACTTTGACTGTCCAGGCAAGGAATTTGTCTGAGTGGGCCAAGATTCTTTCTGGCCTGTGTCAAATCCAACTTGCTGTGGAAACCAGTGCTCAGGGAGAATGATGTGTATTTGAATTTAGTCCTGACAGAGCCTTGGCTTACTGCTCAGTCCCATGGTGTAGGCATTGCTGAAGCAGAACTTAAGAGCTATTGCAACCCCATTCCTTCCCACATCTTCACATTTTTTTTAATGTCTGACACATCCTTAATTAAATCCCTTTTGACCTTATTTACCAGACTACAGGAGTAACTTTTTTTTTTTTCATTAAAAATGTTAATTATGCTTCTAGATTTATATCTAGAAGATTGTCTGGATCCATGCTTTCTTCCTCAGTTTATGTTCCTTTTCCTTTAGAGAGAAGGGTTTCCTTATGGGCAGAGCTTTGCAGGTTTGTGTTGTTTCCTTCTCATTCGCTATGACATTGAAGCTTGTCCCATTCCCTCTCCTGTCATCCCATGGCCTGGGCTGATGTCCTTCTTCAGGGATGCTCCTGCATCAAGTGTTCAGGAACATCCAATACTTAGACTCTTGGACCATGAGGGCAGTTTTTCCTAACCAAAGGATCTGGACTGCCATTGAGTCACAAAGTCACCCAGGACTGTCAGGAGATTGTGAGAATTGTTGCAGTCATAAATCAAGGCAATTTTTGCACACTCTCATCTCCTGGATATTTTCACTTGAGGAATTTGGGAGGTTTTCTGGTATTTATGGAAGTCATTATACAATGGAGTGGGTATCTGGGAGTAGGATTTCTTAGGAGAGAACCAACCGCATGCCCATGAAAATGCAGAAGTTGAAGAAAAACAAGGTCTCTCCTAACTTGAAGATCCCCATGAGGGGGATGTTAAATTGAGAAACACTGGATCTACTCACAGTTTTTTGAACATAAACAGGAATTGGGCAGGTAAGTGGAACAACATGATAATAAAATGACTGATGTGATCACACTTTTTCTGTTGTACATTTTGTCCTGCACAGCACGTACACACAAATAACAAGTTAGTAGGAGGTAATTATGACATAAAGGGTCATGTTTTGTGGGCACAACATGTTGATAATGAATAATCCAAATAATTTCCTTCTTTGCCATATATATCTTGATACCTTTTAAATCCAAGTTTGCGTTCCTTAACAGACATAGTACTGGGGCACCAGATAAATAATGCATGAATCAGTCACGTAATTTAGATGTGTGGGATAGATTAGGATATAGAGGGAAAATAACTATGAATTAATGTATTCAGTGCTCCATTGCATCAAATAATAGCTAGAAAGACCTTCCAACTGTCTTAGAGTATGAATTACAAGCCTGCTCTGAGAGCTTCTGGAGTAGGTGTCCCTATAATTCACTGTTTTCAATGTCTGAGATGTTGGAATACACTGCAGACAGTGTAATAGTGGCCTGTCTCACCTGTCTCCCTGAAGTTTTGTAAAAATATCATTACTATACTGATTTTTTTCTGCTGAGCTGGTGAGCAGACGTCCTGTTTGTTTGTTGATAACAGTGTCACTTGTTAAATCTTTTTTGATGTGCATTTTCTCCGTTGCTTATCCAGTTGATTGTGTCTCTAGCCTTTTGTCACTGCAGAGCATTTTCCTCTATGATCTCAGACACTCAGAATACTTTCCCATATAACTGTCATCAGTCTCATTAACATGCCTGCTTTCTTTTTTTTCCTGAAATTATGTCCTTTTCCCTTTACTAAATTTGAGAATGGGAAGGAAAGTGTGTGGATTAGAGTCCTAGTTTGAATCTTGGGTTTAGCTCCTGCCACCGCCTTCCCCCATGCCCAAGGTGTATTTTGGATGTGCATTTTCTTATACATCCACCTCTAGCCTGTGGATGTGTTGCTGTGCAAGGTAAATTAAATCAGTTTATCCCAGTTTTGTATGAATGCAAAAAGTGTTCAGGGCTGAAGTACATAGGAAAAATTGTTTAGGAGGGGTTTTTGTGGCCTTTCCTTTATTTGATAGTGAAAGCCAGTACAGTTTTAATTCACTTTACTGGAGGTGATTAAGGCCTATGTGCCTTAAGGGAACAGCAAGTTTCTGTGAAGAGGTTTAAAGAAGCAAGCCGGGGGGCGAATGCACAATGTTATCGACTGTGATGAGTTCATGCTTGTAGCTTCTGCTAACCAGTAGCTTCTGCTAACCAGCCACATCCGAGACAAGAACTAACTCCTGTTCACTGCCATGCCAGACGGAGTACTCACATGAGCAGTTAAGCTGTAGTAGTCATGCTGTATTTTCAAACCCTTGTTTACCCATTTGTATGTGTATGTGCCTGAGGGCACCTGTAGTAGATGTGAATTCTGTCATTTCCAGAAAAAACAGATGCATTCAGTTTTATGTGCATAGTAATGAAGCAATCTAGTTTATTTTTTAAATGGAGACTGGTTTAGACATTGTTTAAACTGATGCTTCTGCTTTAAATTTTGTTTGATTAAACCTCTTTTCCCTGCATTTAGGTAGCTGTCTGTAATAAAAATATTATTACACTCCTTCATTATTATGCAGTCTCAGGACCTGAAGCTAAAGCAACATTGGCCTCCACAGGTTTTGTTATTCTGACTCCAAAACAACACAGTAATAATTCCTCACATGGCTTGAAGGATATTTGTCTCAATGAGATTTATTTTCACAGCTTTTACATAAGCAGTCCTTTAGAACAAAATTGTTTGGAAAACAGTGTTTCAATCTCCAGGAGAAATAATAACATTTCATGCAAAGCAGTGTGATGTTTTTAAACTGTATTAGCTACAGTAAGAAAAAATGTTTTACATTTAATTTTTTTTAAAAAAGGTTATTCATGAGTAGAGTTGACATACAATTAGTTGTAAAATAAGAAAGGAATTACAAAAAAAAAAAAATTATCTTCTGCCCATAAGCCAGTTCCAAGAAAACTCACTTAGTTCTCACTTATTTTATATTGTGAAGTCCAAAGATTAAAACAAGAAATGCAAGGAAAAGCTCAGTCATTACTGCTGAAATAGATAATAACTGCCTATTCCTCTGTTTTCCATTAGGATTAGTGACTTTATCACATCTTTCCTCCCAGCAACCTCTGAAAATACAAGCTAAAATTTGTGCAAGATTGTCCAATCAATTAAAATTATCATAATAAATATGGAACCTTTATTCTTAACTAGCATTTGTATTTGAAATTTACTGCTTCTTGTTCAGTTCTGAAATAGAACTTGTGTTTTTGACAGCTTCTCTTTTTTTCCAACAATGATAGCTGGTCTGAGAAAGGAAGTTATCACTTTTCACAAATTTGTCACACTTTAAATTTTTAAATTTTGTGAGAAAATTGGATTTTTCTTTCTTTGATGGTCTGTATAATAGGCCAAATTATTTCTTTCTTAAATATTCAAAACAAATCTGAACCCTTTCCTTTTCTGTCTTGGAGAAACACATTTATTTATTAGATGTAGCTGGGGAAGGTGCAGGATGTCTAACTGCAGTTGCTATGGAAATACATTCATATTTCACTTACTTGTCCAACTTCTAATCCCCTTTTCAAAAATGCAACTAGTTACATTTTAAGAGAGTAAATGAAAGTAAAAGTTTCGGTAACAGGGATTAGTTCCATGTGGTATAGGAGGAGAGGAAGTAACAGCATGCCAGATACCTCACAGGTTCAAGTCCAGAGGATCTCTCTGAGCTGATGAAATTCAGGATTTTTTTTTTTTTAGTATAAAGGATAATATAGGGGAAATCCAGCAAAACACGCTTCTTTGGCTTCAGAAGACAGAAATGCTACTTGTCACAGAATCTTCAGCACTGAGTTTTGTTGTTGCTAATGGCTTCTACAAAATCAGTTACTTCTTTCTTGAAAAAAAAGTTCTTGGTATTCTTATAATAAGAATTCCTTATATATTCTCATAATTTTTCAGTACATTTTTTGCTGCATGAACAATAACTTCAGGCATGTTTCTTCTTTATTACTTTTTCAGTCTCCTTAATTTCTCTTAAGATTTCACTTTTTTCACTCTATTCTTCCCAAACTAATCTAGTTGTGCTGTGCACTAAGAATCTCTGCCATCTTCTCAGTAAGCTATTTCAGTAACTCGTTCAATGTAACTTACCTAAAGACTATTTCTCTGACATATATGTTGTGGGAGGTTTTGATGTACTGCTCTACTTTTTTTTCTTTTTTTTTTTTCTTTTTTTTTTTTTTTAAAGTGAAACAAATGAAAAAAAGGGATGGTAATTTTAAGATCTGATCTTATACTGTGTACTGAAATGATTGGCAGTTTAGGTGAACAAAGAAGGAAAAATCCGAGGATAACATCTTCAATTATATTTAAGTTAACCATCTTAATAACCTCTTCAATTTTGCCTTTTGATAGATGATTTAAGGAGCACTCTCAAAACCAGATCTATCAATTGTGAAGACCAAACTGAGAGAATCTGGAGGAGACAGAACAAGGAGCATATAGTTATTGAGGTGCCCAAATACCTTGTGCAAGCAGTGAATTAGTCAAAACCTGTTGTGAGGCTTTTTGGTGACATGAGAAAGGTGCTGCCAGAAGAGGCAGTGGAGACTGCTCACAGCCAGTCTGGAGGCTGCTCCTTTACAACAATGTTCAGTATAGCCACTAAAACGTAATTTTGAAGCTTATGGAAAAACAAATGTTTTTATATTAGCTGGATGAGGTAATTTGGGGTGGTTTTCACTACTATGAGTGATAGATGAACTTCCTTTATCCATTAGGACTGCTTGTAGACACTTTGGCTGTGTAAGTCTGGCATGGATTCAGATGGCATCCTCCTGTGCATAAAAAAGCTGAGAAATTGAGAGCCTGTAGAGAAAAAGAGGGCTTGGAAAGCTGATGTAAGAAAGGTCCTGGTAGCATTGCAAACAGGTGAACAAAAATCAGAGAGAAGTGGAGACAGAAAAACAAGAAAATGAGAGGGGACAGAGGAGAACAAAAGTAGCTGGTGTAGTTTCACTCTATGAATGCTTTCAGGGACCAGGTATATCTGTGTCTACTTCACTGCTTCTCCAAGTGGTGGATGTTAAGGCATCCCATACGGTGGAGCTTGTAAAAGTGGCAGGGACCTGTGGCAAAAGTTGAAAAATTAGTGCTAGGCAGGACTTTAACAGGGCAGACAGTGACTGAAACGCTGATTGCTATAGATAGATCCATGGTATGGAAGGTGGGAAAGGGAGCTCAAGGAGCAAAAGGAGCTCAAGGCTCTATTAAAGCTCTTGGATAAATGGTGTGAAAATTCTCGTGTCTTGAAAGTGGAGAACTATGGGGTTTTTGTTAGACTTTTGTATTGTCCATGTGGGTGGTGTGGATTTCATTGACAGGATAAAAGGAGCAGTCCTAATGATGCAATGGGCTAAGGTGTTCAACAGTAAGTCTGTGCTTAAGGCTGGTGGAGGAGAAGTGGAATTACCATGTGTCAGATGTAAAGAACATCCTGATGCAGTTTGCAAGTATAAGCCAAATTTCTAGGAGTCTTTCTGTAACACATAGTATAAGGATTTCTGGAGGCAGAAGGGAATTGAATGTACAAGTTAATCACAGTTTACATTACTGGGAAGACGAATGAACTCTCAAATTCAGTGAAATGTTTTCTCTTTGAGTCTTCAGCCTCAGTAGAATCAGTAAGGTCTGTTATATGAATTTAACTGACGTGAAAATCTGAATATATAACTTTGGTTAGGAAATAATTATTAGGAGTAATTCTACATCACCACTTATGGATGAGTGCCCCAAAAGGAGGAGTACAGGGACTCTGAATCACAAGTGGCTATAATTGCTCTATCTACTTTCATATGAACATTCAACAAGCGCTCAGTTACTGGCACTATAAGTTGTCTTGTCTAAAACCCATGAAAATGAACTTACCCATGAGAGGTGAGCTAATAATAATAAAATATAGCAAAAATTTATAGTGGTGATGAAATATCTTATTATGGAAGAGCACATTAGGATTCAAACTAACATTATAATTGAGTTTTTCTGCAGTTCTGTCCCTAAAAGAACTACAGCTAAGCCCTTTCTCTCTCAGCAAATCAATGGTTTTCTTTAAAGAAAATAAGCAAAGCTTAAACATATGTCTAGAGGGTCTATCATATGAGTCAAATGTTCTTTCCAAAGCATGTCAATCCTTGTTTTATTAAGCTTTCAAGTTTTTATGATTTCAAACTTTTCCTCTTTGGCTTTATGTGACTCTGAGGTAGAAAGCCTGCTGCAAGCTATAAGCTGAATTTTGCAGTATATAATAAACATATGCTGCACATTTGCTGATGAAAGCTTTCTGTAAACACCAATGGAACACTGCAGCATGTACTGCTCAGCAGAAGGGAGTGGCGAGCTTCCACCTCTGCTGCTCAGTTGCTGGGGTAGAACAGCAAGGCTGTTCAAAAGTATGTAATAGCACTGCAGGAATCTCTATTCATGCCAAGTGAATTTGCTTGTTAGAGGGGAGATTTGTGCTCTCGATATGACTATTAAAAGGAAAGCCATAACCACTTATGGTTACAGAAGCCCTGGGAATTTTTTACAGGAAAGAAGGGAGTGCAGTTTCCAGGGTCCAGTCCAAATTTCAAAGTACAGAATTCTTGTTTGCATGGCTAATGTCTTGTGCTTTCACTTGCATGGTATATCCATTGTATACTATCAATAATACATGCGTGTCCAAAGAAGGGCAATGAAGCTGATAGAGGGTTTGAAGCACAAGTCTTATGAGGAGCGGCTGAGACAACTGGGGTTGTTTAGCCTGGAGAAAAGGAGGCTGAAGGGAGACCTTATCACTGTCTACAACTACCTGAAAGGAGATTGTAGCAAGGTGGGGATCAGTCTCTTCTCCCAAGTAGCAAGTGATAAGACAGGAGGAAATGGCTTCGGGGGAGGTTTGAATTGGATATTAGGAAAAGTTTTTTTACCAAAAGGGTTTTCAAGCATTGGATAGTTGAGTCACCATCCCTGGAGGTATCTAAAGACATGTAGATGTGGTGCTTAAGGACATGGCTTAGTGGTGAACTCAGCCATGTTAAGTTTACAGTTGGACTACATGATCTTAAAGGTCTTTTCCAATCAAAATGATTCTATGATTCTGTAAGTTGTACAGGTGGATATATTGTGCTTGATGCATTTCTCTGGTTAATGAAGAGAGCTTGGGACAGTTTGGAGTCTGATTCATTGGCTGTTTTGTTTATGGACTTCACTGGAAGCTGTGCTCACAGGGCAGCTGTAGAACATAGTATGTAAATCACTTAGCCGTTGGACCAAGAGGCAATATATAAATGTAGGAATATCACAGCTGTTCTCTATATGTAAATCTTGATTAAACCACTAATGCACACAAGGATAGAACCACAGAACTAAAATAATGCCTCTCAAGCTAAGCTATTTAACGAACTTTACACTTATTTTGATAGATCTGAAAGGCTAAAACATGTCAGAAGACTAGTTAGGTGATTTATTTCCCAAATTCATTACTTTCTCTGCATTCTGTTGAAAAAAAAAACCAAACAAAAAAACCCTCAGTCAAACTTATTTTCTAAATTTTTGTCAGTAGGTCATTCCCAAACAATTTTTTTTGATTACTTGATGTTCATCATCTAAGTTGTGCTGATTAAGTAAGTTATTATGTTGTTAATTAAGATCATAAAGTAAATTTTCATTGCTTGGCTTATTCAGAGACGAAACTAACATGAGCATTTATGTTAACATCTCAGAGCTTGTTTTCATTTAATACTCTGTAATATTTCTTTCATTGTCACTAATTGGGAAGTCAGTGCTTTTTCTAACAAATGTTTATCTGCAAAGTTAAGAGAAAATCAACTTAAGCCATATAGACACAGGCAAACACTAACTCCCATATTCTGTTATTATATGTCTTTATCTGCAATATCATTCTGTAGTCTAGCATACTGAAATAACTTTCAAAATTTTATTTTTAGCAATTCTTAAACATGAAAACAGATTAAAGACCTTTCAGAGAAAAAAAGAATGAACAGAATGTGACCAATCAGAGTGATTGAAATGGCCCCTTATTAAACAGCAGTACAGAACAGGTATGACAATTGTCAATTGGAAACAGAATTGCTATCAAATTACATATATTATATATGAAGAGACAAAAGGATGTAGAAATATTAAAGGGCAATTGACAAAAAGTGTTGCTATCAACTTTTCTATATTAAGTTACAGTGTAAGATATATGACATTGCATCCCAGTGTAATCATAACTTGAGGCCCTCTCTAACCTCCCAGAAATTCCCTGTCTTTTCCTCCCTGCTTCCATCTAAAGGGTTTACTTATTAAAAACAGGTCATAATCTGCTTTTAGAGACTCAGACACAGAACATCCTGCCTCTGAAAAATACTTGGGCCTTTGAAATACTATCAACTTATTATGAGCAGTCAGTGCAGTCTGTGATAAAAATGTTAATGTGATCCTAAGATGTCTAAATAGGTGAGCAGTGTGGTGATTTTTATGTCAACATATAGCAATGCTAAAATGGGAATACTGAGTACAACCCTACTGTCATCATTATAAAAACACTTGGAAAATTTAGAAGGAAGACAAAAAAAACTCAACAGTGTAGTTCTAAGAGCCAGGGAAAATACCTCTCACAACATCAGACAGCCCACAGTCTGCTAAGGGCAGTGAATTGTAATTCCTTCCTTGACGTATGTAAATATTTTCATGAAAAGAAAATATCAGGACTGAAAAGGCTACTTACTGTGTCCTACAAAGTCACATTGTGAATACATGGCTGGAGTTTGCAGCCTGAGCAACTCAAGAGTAGAAATGAGAAACTGACTGTGACAGTGTTCAGAGATAAAGCAAATAACCAAGAGGAACATTAAAGGCATGTTGGTACATAATAATACAGTTTCTGAGGAAAGCTACTAGAAAGCTGGAGAGCAACTTCAAGCACAATAATTAAGATAAGCAAAAGGAAAATGATTGTAGAGAAATTTAGGGTGCATGCTTCCTAGATCATATTGACTTTGAAATGTAGACTTCTCAGACTCTTAAGCTGCTTATAGAAATACTGTTTTTTTGATGCAAACTGATTCATTGGTCATTATAGTTTGGCCACTCTAGTTTCGTAATCAACCAAATATTAGTGACTATCATGTATTTTATTATGAGTAATGTATAACTCACAAAGAATCTTCCCATTGTGGAGCATCAGTCTGAATTTTACAGAACTAAAGAGGAAAAAATGTTATGATTTAAGTGGCAGCTTTTGCTGTGCTTCCTTCATATGGGAGTCTGTTAAAACAGAAGCTCATCTGACAATGATGAAAGAATGTTAACTAGCTGTAAAACTGCTGCAGATCAGAGCTTTAGTTAGATCCATATGGCAGTTAACAATAAATCACTTATTACTATCCCTTCTGGTAGCTTTATACAAAGCAAGAACTTGGACCAAATTAAAAGTCATTCAGGTGTCCATGAGTGGAGAAGGTGCAGCCACTCTTGTTCATCTTTGTTGTACTAGGAAGCTGTACTTTGGCTGCTATGAAGCCCTACAAGCAAGTGAACCCTGCAAGCATCCCAAGTGTGTCTGATAAGGGCTGCACAAAATGGAGAAACTACGCTGGAAGTTCCTGGGGCTATGGAGGTTGTACAGGGAAAGTGCTTTCACATTCTCATGGACAGCTAGGACAGAGCACCTCCCTACACCACTGGCTGTCCTCTGCATTGCCACTGACTTCACTGACAGCAGGTTTTATTCCAAGCACACTCTGAAATCTTAGTGCTGAAGATCAAGTGTGGTTCACCATGGGCTCAGTTTCCTAAGATTTGTAATTAACTGTCCATCAGGAAGGCTGTAAAATGCCCCACAGAGTGCATGTAGTTCCTAAGAACATAGTGTTAGATGTCACACTAAACCCAGTTTCAACCCATTGTTTCCCTGTTTCTGAGAGTATTGGCCAGACTTGTGACAATAATCCTCGAAGCTGGAGCAATTAATGAGGGCATTTTTCAGTATTTCATGTACTCAATAGATTCTGAACTAGAGAACTGGGATTTTCTTTGCTCTAGAGGAGGAGGAAAAAAAAATGATCCAGAAATACTGGTTATTAGACACTTTAGACATCCCTAGATAGCATTCATTAACAAATGATGGCTTTATACAAAACCAACCTGTTTGGGGAAAGTGGTTATGTGTCTTGCAAATCTTAGAAAGTCAAATAGCAACTGGTCTTCTCAGCAACATGAGAAGGAATAGAACTCTGCTAGGGCTTTTATTAGTTTGCAGCAGAGAGCTTGGTTCCTTGATGTCAACAACTTAAAAAATGGAAGGAAGCCACTTAATCACCAGCAACATGTCTATTTACTATGTAGTGTGTAGAAAACATCTGTGAATATTCTCATCATTGGCTTTGAAAATGTCCGTTATAAAGTTGTGCAATTACCTCTTAAGGTGATAAAGTGATCAAGAACTCATATTATTCCTGGAAACTGCATCTCAAGGGTCTTCAATTTTTCACAAGGTTTTCTCTTGTCCCATAAAATTACTTCATGAGAAGATCAGTTAGCATTTATCAACTGTATCCCACCATGATACTTTCAAGACTCATCTGTTTGAAGTCTAATGGGCACCATTATGCAGCCTTAATGAAAGTACACAGGTCACTGCAGTGGTAGACACTGAGTGTAATACAATGCAAGTATTATTATACAATATTATTATGTAAATAAATACTGTATAGTGCCTTTCAAGTGCACTTCAAAAGGAAGTTGGAGGAAATATTAAAAGCTGAAAGCCTTGAGAAGAAAGTATAATAATATCAGGCAGGAGTTTGAAATGTGATACTCTCAAACATACGCATATATCAGCGTCTCACAAAGGCACTAACAGGTTGTCTAGGTGATGTTCCAAAATAGAAGACCAGGGAAGTAAGAATTCCGTCTTAAGTAAGCATGGTTATTTGTAAGAGACTACTGATTGATTCTAAAAGGCTGGTCAGAGAAAACTTATTGAAGAATTTCAATGTGAATGCTCTCCATAAAATAATTCTATACAAACTGCAAGGGACAGAATCCCTCTAAGCACTATTTTATGGGTGTTTTTCCCCCCAAGTGGAATTTAGCTGAAGGTATTGTCACATTTCAAATTGCAGCTACAAGAGTCTAATTAATATGAAATAGTGTTTTGACAGCATGTGGTTGATCTCGAATATTCAGCAACTGTTTTTACCCAGACCCACTGAAGACCTGAACTGAAAAACTGCAATTATGTTTAAATAACATAACTGCTCTCACTCACATACTTTCTTCAGTCAGTGAATGAGAAGTAAACTAATAAAGTGCTGGCTGTTTGCTGTTGACATTTTGCAGTGTTTGAGGGGAAAGTGTTGAAATTCTAAAGCTCAGAAGGGTCTAAATGAACCTCAGCATGTGTTTATGTAGTTATAAATTCCAATAAATCATTTCCAGAAGGAAGACAGAATTAGATACATGTTTCACTGTTTTTCTGTAAGGTGGTAGTTAACCAGTGGTACTCATACTGCCCCAGCAACCACCTGTTGGGGAATCATAGAATCACTGAATGGTTTGGGTCAGGACCTTTAAAGATCACCTCGTTCCAACTCCTTGCCATGGACAGGGAAATCTTTCACCAGACCAGGTAGTTCAGAACCCCATCCAGCCTGACCTTGAACACGTCCAGTGATGGGACATCCACAACTTCTCTAGGCAACTTTTTCCAATGTCTCACCACCCTCATAATAAAAAATGCCTTCCTTGTAACTCCCTGAATGCCAGATATTCTCTATATTCATCCCCCCTCCCACTGTACACAGATTACAAGCAATAAAGAGGTTACAAAATGTTTTATACATTTTTTTTTCCACAATGTCCTGTGGTCCTTAGGCTACTGTACTGGAAAACACAATACCAAAGTATAGGTATGCAAAAGCTGTGCTGACATTTCGAGTGTGTAATAGCAGCAAATAGAATGGTACTTGTGACTGAGAAGAGAACTTTCATGGATTCACTTTCTAATATTCATGCTTAAATATTCATCAATATTCTGTCTATGAATAAAAATACCTTATGTTTATGTTAAAAGCTTACTAAAATTATTTTTACAGTGCCTTTTACCTTACTGCCAATGGTATTCTCTATATGCCACCAATTTATCACTGAGATCTTCCCATTATGATATTTTGGCATGCTTGTCAGTTAAGATCTGAAGTTTTCTTAAAAGCAGACTTGGCTTGTGCTTCAGAAAAAGTTCAAGAAAGTCCAAGAAAGAAGTAGAAATTTTATTAATTATATCTAATATCGACCCCTAGTTTAATTCATCTGCATGGTAGAAACTTTTAAACTTAAAAAAAAAAACCCAAAAACCCAAAACCCAGATTATATTTTGAAAAGTATTGTATTTGGAGGGGTGGGGGTTTACAGTATTTATGAAAAATGAATATTTTTTTAACCTGGAGTCATCTGTGCATAGTTTATATTGACAAGTTATAAATATTAGCAGTAGAGCTGACCAGCAGACAGTAGTTCTCTTTTGTGACAGTGTATGTTTATTTCAGATTGAGGGGAAAAAAGGACCTTATTAGTATTTGCATGAAGTAAAAATGACAACATGCAAATTTTTATACTGGAAGGGTCAGACTTCCGATTTTACGTCAGTGTCATATAAGGAATGGCCAGCAACTCATGGTCCTCAGTCTTCCTCGTAAATCATGTATCTAAATGATCGAAAATTTGATTTTCAGGAATATCTAAGATAAGAATGCCCTCAAGTAAAAAATAAATGTGTTGCTGCTGTTTGAAACATTGCAGATAAAATGTTGAAGATTTTCATACTTGAAAACTTAATAATTTTTTTTCAGGTCTATCAATAAACCTAGTAAAACATCTCTTTTTACAAACCCTGCTTCTCTTACATTGTTATTCTTATGCTTGCACAGGAACAAAATAACTAAGCTGAAATAAGAACGTGTCAACTTGCAAGTATAGTCATATTCTCACTAGAGTCTGAAGTGGTATACACAGTCATGCTTTCCTATTGTACAGCTGAAATAAATTTAAACTGCCGACATGTTCTGTTGTGCTGGAGTTCTGATTTCACTACAGTGGCACATACTGAAAGTGAGAAAAGATGTTAAGGAAACACTTGTCTTGAATACACAGACCTATTTAATCAGACATTTACAAGAATTGATTATATTTTTTTTTTCCCAGTTAAAAGCAAATTCAGCAAAATATCCTCTATCTTTTTTGCCATCTTTCAGTGAAATCCTCATTTCTACTGTGAGTGGAAATTTTCCACAGCTACAGAATGGTGCAGAGAATCAGAATAAAATCGAAGCATCATGATAGTCGTGAAACTCTAAAGTCACTGAGCCACTCATTTATCATCAGAATTGTTACATCCTAACACAATTGCTCAGTTGTTCAGAGTTCATCTTTCAGACAAGAAAACAAAACCAGGTGTGAAGCTGAGCTGAATTCAGGGCCTAAATCTGTCATATCCATCTCTGAGACTCTTCTGTCAAGTTCAGTGCAAATGAAAAGGGCCAGGTCCTGTGCTGACAGGAGTCAGCAAGAGCTCTGTCCAATGTAAATATACAGCACTGCGTTACAGTAGCTAAGGAGGTTGTTGAAAGGTGCTTAAATATCAGTCTGATTTTTGGACAAGGCAGTGTGAGAAGCGTTTGACTTCATCCCAAGCACAATGCTGTGCACAGCTTTGTACTTTTTCTGAGTGCAGACTGGAACACCTTAATCATTTTACTTTTCTCCAAAAGGGCTGTATTTGTCTTCAAAAAATTATGCAGACAAATGACATGGATATCTGATCTAGAAATTGTGCACGTACAGCACACACTAATGTTCAGCTACCATCTGACCAGACCAGCCATTTTATTAAAAGGCCTTCCAAAGAATATATCTCATATTCTTCTCCCATCTTGCTCATGGTGATTTCCCACTGTAGCAAACAAGTACAAAGAAAAAAAGGAATTGAGAGAAGAGAGAAAGAAGGCACTACAATGACCAGATACTTCCTCTAGACTACCTTTGTCTTCAAGTGCCTCTGCTCCTGCTGTTGGTAGTGACATCCAGCCTCTGTTCCCTCTTTCCTGAAGGGAGGACAGTGTAAAGGGAAAGTTTCTGGGAAAATTTTCCTCCAGTTTACTGCTTATACACTGGTGGCACTCTGATTTTGCTGTTGAGCTAGATGGTACTGTTTTAAATGTATTGTCTACTTTTTTATTAATTTCAGTTTTCTCTGGGCCCTTTGAGGATGCTCCCAGGGGTCACCTCTGTGGTGATACTGTAAGGTGGATCACACTGTCTCTGCCACACTGTACTGTCTCAGGGCAGATCAGAGTGCCCCAAATGCCCAGCATGCTGCACCACAGACACCCAGAAACATTTGCTATTCTGCAAGCATTCACTGAGCACCTCCTCATACTTTCCAACACATCCGAGGACACCTCTTGCATTGTGATCCATGCCCAGCTGGCACTTGGTTGAGTGGCACAGACTATGCAGTACGATGGTAGACCTAGAAGAATCAGGAAACTGCTTCTAGTGACAGCACAAGCCTCCTGCTTCTCAAGACAGGTTATTTGTATGAGGTAAAAGTTCAAACCAACACCATAAACTGCAGATTTTAAGTACGGAGCAGTCTTTGCCTCTCCAGGATATTTAAGGCTGTACTGGCAGCTGCAAAACGGTATAAGTAGCTGCTCTGTGATCCAGCTGCTCTGGTGCATGAAGCTCACTTCACTGTTCCAAGGTTGTAGGGCCAAGTAACATTGCTGTGTATTTTCTGTCCATCTTCCAACTTAGGAGTTACCTGGGGCATGGATTCATTTTTTGAAAGGCAACCAAGAGGGTTGCAACCCTTCAGGCAAGTGGTGTCCAATGTAACAAAATAATCCACCCTTCCTCCACCTTCCCATCCTGCCAAAACCCCCCAGAACTTTAAGATTGTTCTCACAGCTGCTGACGCAGCAGTGCCTTGCCTAGGAAGTTAGGGCCATATAAAAAAGGACATCTAGAGAAAGTTTTTTCAGTTTTCTGACTCTTGGGCTAGCTTCTGGGTACAGCATGATACAGTTTCTTTGACTTTAAGCACTTCCAAATTTATTTTAACAAGCTGTTTTACCATTGACAATGTTGCCTTCTGCTCAGATTTGCTATGCACAGTATAATGCACAGCAACATCTGTAAACAGAGCAAGATTCCTAACTGTTGCCAATACAGCAATCCCACAGGCTTCACCATGACTCATATGTCTATTTTGTTGACATTTTTTTCTGTCCCTGGATATATGGATCAGAAGCATAAAGCCAGTCCTATTGTGTGATGCTTTAACAAGATGGATTTTCAGTTTTTCATGTTTCAGAAATTGAGGGGCGGGATTAAATGTTTAGAAAGCATTTTTGAACAAGTTTATGTTGTCATGGGGAGGAAGCATATTTCTAGACACATCCTGTAGAAATGCCTTGTATTCTTCTGTTTTCATGATCCTTTTTCCAAATAAATGTTTTAAACTTTCTAAAACACAGTGGCTTGGAATCACTTGTCCAGTGAATGTTTCTTATAAGGTGGTAAAAAAGTTGGAATCTCAATTTCAATCTCTCTGAAATAACATTTTTATTTTCATGGTTAAAATGTTCATGTTTAAAGTGAAACACTAAAATTAAAAAAAAAGCAAAACAAAACACTAAAGTCCAAAACAAACAAACAAACAAAAAAACCCACCCCAAAATAAAAACAAACTGAATGCACACATTTTGTTCTTTCTGATCTTTGGTTAAAACCAGACATTTTGTTCCTCAATCATATCTTTAATCTCTGTAGTGGAAATTGTATTATTTCTGCAGCTATTTTGTATGGTACTAGGCATTGTGAAAATCCAAATCCCTGTGTGGGATAATCACAGATACCACAGTAGCTGGACTTTAAAATGCCAACGAATTAAAATATTGGGAAAGACAAAACATTTTGCTATATTTGTTTGCCAAATTCAGAAGTTGAGTGAGTGTGTTTGTGAGTTGAAAGTCTCATGAAAAGATAATGGATATTGTTTCTAATGAGAGTTGTGGAAATCCTGCTCTGAGTGTCTATTATTTTAAGCTACATCTCCCTTCAAAAGGTGCTGAAAGATGCTGGGAATTACAAGTTTTCTTCTTTCATGTAGGATGCCCTTGATCCTAATTTTTGCTGGCCTCTATGCTCAGGAAAGAGCATAACAAAAATTGGTGGTTTTTCGCCTCTTTTCAGTGAAATATCTGCTTTAGGCCTAGTTTCTACAAACATTTCTTTATGCAGGGTAGCTCCTTATCACATCAGGAATCCTGCATTAATAGTGTAATTCCTGGTAACTCAGTTGGTTTCTTAGGAAAAGCAGTTTGGTGTAGCTCCTGTATCCCACACTGGATTTATGGCTGTCCACAGTAGCCGTGTGTAGGTCTAAAGCAGTAAATTAAATGAACCTGGGACTTTTCTCAGTGTGAAGGTAAATGGCACTGAATGGCCTCTGTCCAGGTCTCTAAACTCTGTTATCTCCCAGACTGGGTGATCACGTCAAAATTTCCTTCGGGCAGTTGTCCTTGGCCAGCGTTTATGCCCCAAGCAGGTCTAAGAATCATTTGGGTAAGTATTATTTAGCTAAAGCTGAAACATAGCTATAACTAAAAGCATGTAAGGGACTAACAATTTAACAGCAGATGTGGTGGAGATCCATTGCTCTGCAGTATTCTCTGACACTAGCTAAGGTACTGGTGTAGGTGTAGGCACAAGGATTTTCCCCAAAGCACATGTGGCCAAGGGCCTTCCTCTCCCATCTGTGATTACACTGCTGCAAAAAGTGGTGCTACATGGCAGTAGCTTTGCTTTTGGGTGGAAACTAGTTACAAATGCTTTTCAAATCTTCTTTTGAATAGCACTTGCATGATTGGTGGATAGCAGGGCTGACATAGAGAAAAAAAGGAAACTAAGATATTGTTTCATTTTGTTTGCAGTACAAGCGTATTCCCTGTTCTGCCAAGTTGAAAATGAGGTACTAACTCAAGGGTACGTGTAGTCAAATGACCATCTTAAATACATCACACCTGGCACTCCAGCACATGAGAAATTTCCATATTGACCTCTTCCCATCTCTGTCCTCAAAATCCAACTGTGCCGGCCCATGTGTGACAGAACACACATTTCCCTACAGCTCCATTTGAAACTTTCATGCATACAGAATGCTGATTTATCTGGTTGGAGAAGGGAGAGGTGATCATTGTGTACTTTGATGAGTGTTCAGCCAGTTATCTTCTTGACATAGACTGTGTGCTGTGCCTCCTTCAGGAGGCAGCCTGATGTGTGATGCTTCCTTTAATTTAGTCCAGTGTCAGCCTTTGCCTATACTTCTTTTACTGTCTTAGCTGACATTTTGTGGCAATTCTCTCATGATAGCTACTTTTCATTATTTAAGACTGATTATTCTTATTTTATGGGCATTTCTGTCATTGGCCCCAAATGAATAACTTGGCTGGCTTTTACTCTTCCTGTCATTTTGTTATTTATGGCACAGTTATTCTTGTTGCAGGTTACTCAGTTATGTGTTTAAAGACTAATCATATTGAATGCAAAGGTCCAGTGAGGACTGAAGGAACAATGACAGACAGAGGAACCCTGATAACCTAGCCAGTGGAAATGGACAACCTAGGTGCTCCCTACGACTATCCAAGGAATGGTGGAAAGATTGACCCTGGAGTGAAACTCATCACGATGAGTTGGTGGGGAAGGACCAAAACTAGACAAAGAAAGGGATCAAGGTGCACTGAGGAGGACCAAAAGTGGAAAAAAAAAGAAGGAAAAGGGGAAGGGGCCAACTGAAGGTAAAGATCAGTAGTTTGTCTGACAGCTCTGTGCTTCATGAGCACAGTCTGTCCTCTATACTGCTTAAATCTGGCTTCTGACTACCATCTGTGTGGTTGTGCTCTCTGCTTAGGGTGTGTCTGTGCGAACACTAGCAAACCTTAACCCACACTAGTTGGTGAACATGAGAGGTCTGTGTGCCAGCAGCTGGAGTGAGCCTCAAATCTCAGGTTGCCAGCAACTGGAGCAGGGCAGGGGCATTGGGGGCTGCTCCTGGAGAGACTTAGAAAGCCAGTGACCCATATATTGGGTGTGCCATACTGCACTAGCAGACTCCAATCCCAATCAGCAGAAGAGGAGGAACTGGGCCACGTGGGCTCTTCATGTTCATCTGAGGGCTGTGTATGTGCAGGTGGGTGCCGGGAAAGGCAGCGCTTTCTCTCTGTGTTGACCTGTGTGGCTGGAGGGCCATGTAGTGGAGTGCACACATGCAGGAATCAAGAGTGGTGCTCATCCTCTCTACTGCCTGCACCAGTGAACAGAGAACTGTAGCAGCCTTGCATCCATAGTGCTGGGACAAGGAGGAGACTCCCTGCCTCCCAGTGCCCATCAGGTTCAGCTACCTCTAACACAGACAAAGTTTCCTCTTACCAAAACCCATGAGAACTCTTAACTTTGATGGATTTCTTGCCACCTTAGTAAATTACGTTCTGACTATCTTCACTCCTAACTTACTTTTATCTGCTGCTCTCTGTGCAGAGGAGATTTGTGACCTTCTTACTGCCTTGTTTGAGGGGCATTTTTTTCAAAATGTTATTTGAACTGCTGAATTTTCTGTCTCTTCCTTACCCTTCCTCTTCTCTTTTTGAAGAAAACTACTGATGTTAACCATACAAATAAATAAATAAATAAATAAATAACGGAAATGAAAGAAGAAAAGCCTCTGCTGAGGCTCCTGGGTTATACCCTGTGTCTACAACATTTTCCTAGAACAATCTCATTATAATGATCTATGATTTTTTAAAAAATTCATTTCAAATTCTCATTGAAATACCTCAGTGTCCCCTAGGTGCTTTTGTACTTTTGAACTGAACACTGCAATGTACAGAAAGAACGCACTAAGTCTTACTTGTAGACTATTATTTAATTTTGAACAGCTGAGCTCCTTCTTAGCTGTTTAAAAGCCAAATTCTGGCTCCCTAGGAGCAGTAATGTGTACATTTCATCATAAATCAATTTAAATAGTTTGCCTTTGACAGAATAACAATGTCTGAAATGGAAAGCTAACATCCAACAACAAGAATATCTCTTGTCTTTAAAAAAAGATGAGTCCTGGATACACATTAGCCTTGGTGAATGGACTTATTCACAGAAATAGCACAGCATAAAAATGAAAAATACAGGACTCATGATTAAATGCAAAAAAAAGTGATCTGGACACATTCAGGAAAAATTTACCTGTGATGAGAACTTTTTTCACGCTTGAGTGTTTAACCCAGATACCATATATTCATAGGGAAATGTTAAGATATTATTCATCAAATTCACTGAAAGTTGTGGGGGGTCACATGAATTAAATAAAACGTGTCAGACTTCTGTGTAAAGTTTTCAATTATGTATCAAAAAACTTTATTTTCTGTCTGGGAGCTAAATTGCAGCATTTTGCTCCAGTGATCAGTTCCAGTGAGTAGACGCAAAATTAGTTTCACCAAGCTTGGACTTTAAGGTCCTGAAGGGAAGAGACAGAAGGGCTTGAAACCCTGCTGGATCTGTGGGAGAATAAATAATTGCAAGACTCTGGGACTGCACACCAGGAATTTAATTGAATGCATCAACTTATCTCAGGAAGGATAATAGGAGTCCATAAGAAGATAATGCCTTTCAGATACATTGATGCCTGTCAGAATTTCTAGAACAATAAGATTGCCCCTGGCTCTGATTTGTTCTGTATGGGAAAAGGTATATGTATGCTTTCTTCTGACTCTTTAAAGTGGTTTTAACATATCTTCCTTTAAATCTTAGAAAATTCACCACGATTGAAACTATCAAAGTCAGAATCAAAAGCAATTAG
>NW_010306100.1:0-1413 GCF_000700745.2 Antrostomus carolinensis
AAGGGGTCCCCAACACCTATGAAGTGGTCCCAAAAAGGTCTCCCCCAAAGGTCCTACCAAGGATCTCCAAGGTCTTAAAGAGGTTCCTTGACCTCCACACCACCACCATCATCATCATCATCATCACCATCATCATCATCATCACCATCATCATCATCATCATCATCATCATCTCAACCTAAAGGGTCTTCAACATCTATTGAAGGGTCTCCAAAAGGGTCCACCACGTTGTTGAGACCTCCTTGAGGTGTCATAAAAGACCCCTCAAGTCATCTTCTAAATCCCCAAGTTCCTCTTGAACATCTCTTAGATCTTCATTAACATCTCCAGAAGATCTCAGGAGAAGATCATCTCCATCCCATGGTTCTCCCATATCAAGTTGAGGTTGAAATTTTGATGGTGCCACCACAACCATCAAAGCTTTGGCCAAACGTGGTGGACATTTAGTCATTTGTGTCACTTGAACCAAACGAGAAGCTACTTGATGAGGTGACCCCATCAAAATAGCTTCAGCAGCTCTGGTGGCCAAGGGGACACAAGCCCAACGTTCAGCCAAAGTCCAAAGGACATCAGGAGATGCTTTGATGATGGTGGCCATGATGTTCTCAAAGTTCTCCACCAGATAACGACGAGCTAAAGAGATGGCGGCGCCGGCGGTGGTTGGAGATATTGGAGGTGACAAGAGAGGACAATCATCTTGAGGTTGTCCTCTACAACCGTGGAGGAAATGGAGGAGAAGGAGAAGAGGATGACGTGGTGCACAACCCAAAGTCACCTCAGTTTGATGGGCTTCAAGGAAGGAACCTTTCAACATGGCACCCAAGACTGGAGACATACGACTGAGGACATCTCGGGCCACCGGTAATCCAGGGTGGACACCATCGGGGAGAAGAAGGAGGTCGTGGTGGGTTTGGGTGTAGGGACACGTTGGGGACGTCAAGAGATGGGTGGTTGGAAGGGTTGGGGACATCTGAAGGGTTGGAGATGGTGGTGGAGATGGGTTGGTGGAGGTTGGAGGTGGTTGGGGACAAGGGTTGGAGGACACTGGGGACACCTGGGGACAAGGAGAAGGTTGGGGACAAGGGTTGGAGGAGCTTGGAGATGGCTGGGGACAAGGAGATGGTTGGGGACAAGGAGATGGTTGGGGACAAGGGTTGGAGGCCACTTGGGGACATGAAGATGGTGGAGATGAGTTGGAGGAGGTTGGAGAAGGTTGAGGACAAGGAGATGGTTGGGGACAAGGAGAAGGTTGGGGACAAGGGTTGGTGGTCACTTGGGGACATGAAGATGGTGGTGGAGATGGGTTGGAGGAGGTTGGAGATGGCTGGGGACAAGGAGATGGTTGGGGACAAGGGTTGGAGGACACTTGGGGACATGAAGATGGTGGTGGAGATGGGTTGGTGGAGGTTGGAG
>NW_010306100.1:1575-2715 GCF_000700745.2 Antrostomus carolinensis
TTGGAGGACACTGGGGGAGATGAAGATGGTGGTGGAGATGGGTTGGTGGAGGTTGGAGATGGTTGGGGACAAGGAGATGGTTGGGGACAAGGGTTGGAGGCCACTGGGGACACCTGGGGACAGGTGTCGGGGAGGTCTGGGGACAGTAGAGGACATTTAGGGGACCTTGGGGCCACCTGAGAAGGGAGGTTGGGTGGGTTTGGGGACAATTGGGGACGTTTAGGTGCCCTCGGGGACATCTGAAGACCTGGGGATGATGGTTCTGGAGATACTTGAGGAGATGGTGACACAGGGGACAGCAGAGGTGGGGGGACAGGGGACAGAAGTCCTGTAGGTCCCCATGAGTCATCGGTGTCTCCAAGTCCATCTTGATGTCCCCAGGTGTCCCCAAAGGTGTCCGCGTGTCCCCACCGCTCTTTGAGGTCTCCATGTTGGTCCACAAGTCCTTGAAGGTCACCGTTCTCCATGGGGGTGTCACCACCTTCATCCATCTGTCCCCAAAGGTCCTCGGTGTCCCCGTGTCCCCACAGGTCCTCCTTGTCCTGCTCTCCATGAACCTGTTGGGTCACCAACATCACCTGTGGGGTTGGGGACATTCCCAGTGTCCCCAACCTGGATGTCACCCAACATCTCCCTCCATCACGAGTCCATGGCCATCTCCTTGTCCCCAACCAGGACCTCAGTGTCCCCAACAAGTCCCCAACCATCTTGGTGACCCCAACTTGGCCCTCAAGTGTCCCCAACCATCTTGGTGTCCCCAACGTGACCCTCAAGTGTCCCCACAGCTCCTCAACAACCTCCCCTGTCCCTGATGTCCCCCCAAGTGTCCTCCTCAAGGTCCCCACCACCCCCCTCCCCGGGGAGGTACCTGCAGCTCCTGGGTCCCGCCGTGTCCCGTTGTCACCTCGCTGTCCCCCGCCGTGTCCCCGTGGCCCCGCAGGAGACACAGAGCGTCGGCGGCGTAGAGGGCGAAGGCCGGAGGTGGCTCGTAGGGGGACACGGGACCACGGGCCACCGCCGAGAGCAGCAGGGCCACCGCGCCACCTCCCCACAGCAGCTCCTGGACCGGGGACGTCGGCCTGAGGGACACCAAGGACACGCGTGTCAACCATGTGGGTCATGCCAAGGTCACGTCAACCA
>NW_010306101.1:0-22719 GCF_000700745.2 Antrostomus carolinensis
CTTGGGCAGTGTGGCACGATCTCTTGCCCGTTATAATAAGAATTAATAATTATAGAAGTACAACCAGTTAGATATTTGCACACCTCTGCTCTCATTCTTTTGTTTGTGAGTAACACTTTCTTCTTTTTCTGCCCAACCCTCTTTTCCCACTTGTGTATTTCTGTCAGTTGTGACTGAAAGGTCTTTGGGACAGAAGCCATCTACTCAATTCTGACTGAAAACCCTGGGGTATGTTAGAGGAATGCAAAATGAATAATGACACAGAATTTAATAAAAAAGATTGTTCCCTCTGTAGAAATGACATTAAATACAGTATTTTAATTATAAAAGAGAAGGAATTAATTTGTGCCAATTTCGTAAGTGTCAAGACAAAAACCGACTTTTATTTCAATAAAGCCAGAATTTCACTTCATTTACTTGGGAAGTAACTAGTTCTAGATTCACCCTAACGATGGCCTTTTCATAAAAGAGTACACCTGGGAAGCCTATAAATAAGATCACAAATTTCCTGTGTTTGTGTTTTCTGTCTAAGAGACAGAAAGGCTGGATGAGGTTGCAGTGGTTCCCTTACTGTGTCCTTAAGAAATATGAAGGGTGCTGGAGTGAGAGGTCAGGTTTACTGGCCCATTCAGTATTGCAGTTTTGTATCTGCCATGTTTGCAGGCTCCCAAATGAGAGAGAACTGGCCAGGAAGTTTTGTAAGGGAGGGAATAGAAGTAAGATAATTTGGCCAACATGACTGATCTTTCTGTAATCGTGTTCTAAATTACATTTTTATGTGCATGAAAGGATATAATGGAATTACTGTTCCATTACCTCAGCTGAGTAACTTTTTCAACCCACATTTATTCCTTCAAGATAAAGAAAGTTGCTCAAAAATTTTGAAAATAACACTTTATTTAAAAAAAATCCAAACCAACAAAAGAAAAAAAACACCCACAAGCATTTTCCAAATTCTATGAAGCTGTAGAACAATAAAGAGCAAACATTTACAGTAACAAATCCTACCATTAGCTCCTCCACCCACTCACTCTCTGATACATTGGTAGTCATCAATTCATTAGAGGCTGGTTACAGAAAGTTGGCTCTCCGGCTTACTGAACAAGTTTCGTCTGACATGACAGGCAATTGTGATCCATCAACACACCCACCATGATCAAGTTACTTTCTCCTGATGATTAACTGTATGACAAATATTTTACCCTTGCTTTTAATTCTCAAACAGTTTCCAGATCTATTAAATAAAAGGACATTGTCAGCAAGTTTCCATGTTTACCTGAAACTGCATTGTGGAAGGGATGCCAACAGGCCATCTAGTCCATTCCCCTCCGTAATAGCTGCATCAGTTATCTCTTTGGCTTTACAGACATATCTGTCTAAGCATACTTAGAATCCTTTCATGATGGAAACTTCACTATCTCTTCAGGCAAGTTATCTCAGCGCTTTGTCCTTATCTCAGAAGTCTGAATTTTCCTTTCCTTGCATGTCTGAAAATGTTTGGATGTTCCCCCACAATCTTTTCCTATTCAGACTTAACAATATGTGCTTTTTCCATTTCCCTCATAAATTATGTTCTTTAGACCTTCAATGACTCTGGACTGCTCATGTTATTAAAGTGGCAAGCCCGAAACTGAGCACAACAATCCAGCCAAGGCCTTACCAATGCTGAGTACAACGGAAGGATTGCTTCATGTGTCTCCAGGCTGTTTATGCTGTTTGTATAGACCAAAACAGTGTTTGGAGGGCTTTGCAACAGCATGAAATTTTTTAATTACAGAAGGTATGTGACCTTCTACAACCTCATATCCTTTTCTGAAGAGCCAACAGCTAATGAGTTGTTCCCATACCCTTTTTAGGCAAATGATTATTTCAACTTAAATACTGTGTGAAAGTTGCCCTTATTTTTTTTTATTTTCCAATTTTCTTGTATCATTGTGGCATCAAGTCCTCTGCAGATTTATTAAGAATAATCTCCATTCTGTCATCTACGTCATTAATGAAAATATTGAACAGAAATAGACCCAGGACAGACTCCTGCAGGTACTATTTAATAACAGTCTTACATCCTAATAATGAAAAATTTGTAAAATTTTCTGCGGTGCAATTTTATAACCAGTTTTACATCCATCCTATAGCTGTTTCACAAAGAACACATTTTGCTTTTGCAAAAGTCAGAACTTTATTATAAAATGCATGGGATTATCAGCTTCTCCCTATCACCAGACCTGTTTGTTGGGAAAGGAAAAGTGAAATCACATGCTTAAAATATTTAGTTCCCAGCAAATCTGTATTGTCTTCAATCTTTCTTCCTTCAGACTAACTTTTTACAAATGTCTGGATCATTTTTTCCAGAATTTTTCTAGAAATTGAACTGGCCCACAATTCCATGGTCTTCTTTCTTTTGTCATTTAAAGATAAGCTCAATTTCTGGCTTCATGGTTTGAATTTAAGATTTTTTTACTGGGTTTTCTTAACTGTTCTGATACCATTTAAAAGCAACTCCAGGCCTAGTATTTACTCTTGTCCTACTGCTTTACTATAGGCTCCAACATTTGTTATTATTTACTGTTCCAGCTGTCTGCTTGCAGCTGACCTTTCAGTGGTGTCTGAGACCATAAGGCTTTAAATATCTGAGCCATCTCTATATGTCCCTCTGTAGAATAGCAGGATTGTCCTTTGTGTTGTCCTTCTTCTGCTCCCAGTGTGCATACAGAATGATTCCTTATGTCCCTTGCTAGCTGCATCTCAGTTTTATGCCTTTCTGGTTTTGTCCCCCCCTCTTGTTTTTGGGGGCTTTCTGGGGTTTGGTTTGGTTTGGTTTGTTGTTTTTTTCCTGACCAAGTTTCTGGATTTTGTATGCTTCTGTCTTGTAATTGAGGTCAACAAAGAGTTCATGATTTAGCCAAGTTGGTGGTATAATGTGCTTCCGATCCTCCCTCCACTTTGAGATAATTTGTGTTTATGTCTTTCACTTGGGAGATTACTGCCAATAATGGGAAAAAAAATAACAGTCTCTTGGTTGCTTCTGTTTAACTTTTTTGTCTAATCCCAGTTTCTCTTTTGAATGCAGCCTCTCATCCTAAAATCTTGTTCTGGTGGATCCAGTAAAGCTATCATTATCCTTTAATCTATCCTTTGTCATATATGTTTCTGACAAAGTTAATTAGGGAACTTTCAGCCTGTTGATTTCCCCTTTACCATCTCTCATTTCTTGAGAAAACTTTTCAGTCACCAATTTTTTATAAAGCATTTAAACATATAGTTCCCCTTCTCCCTTTGAAAACATGGTTTCAAGATACAGAAATGCATGTCGCTGGTATCTGGTATTAGCCTGGAACACCCTACAAACCAACAAAGGAAGGCACAAACCTCAACAACATTCTTAGATGTTTACAGAGTCTTACACTCTAACAGATTCACTAATAATTTGGTTTATGATGATCCAGCAGCGCTAGCTAAGTGCAGTCACCCACAGCCCCGAAACCTCTGGATGACACATACAGTGGAAGAACCAAACCATGACAATTAGCTGCTGAAACAACCCAAAATCACATCAGAACCACCCTTTTCCTCAGGGAGCTGCTGAGCTGCTCAGGAATGGGGTGTTGTCCCACTGCATTAAAGGGTAGAGATGGCACTTTCTAACTCTGGTAGGCTGATTCTTGAAAAGGCTGCAAGATCAAGACCTATAAAGTATGGAGAAAAACATATCAAATACGTGGAGATATAAAATTGTATTAGCATATTCTGTGGGTCACCAACACCCTACTTATAAAAGAGAAAACCTACAGGGCTTATTATGAGTTTGTAGGTGTATTTCTAGCTATAGATTATAAATAAGTTTTTTAAAACTGTAAATATATAAATAAATATGGCAATTTTGAAAATTTTCTTATTTATCATAAAAACAGTGGAATTGACATTACATTTCAGCTAGAATCAAGAAAAAAAAAGGACCCTTGCGTTCCCAGAAAGGGCATCAAATACATAAAATGTCCAACTTCCCTCTTTTCTTTGTTTCCACTGTTTTTAAACAGTGGACCAATTCCCACAGTCTTCAGCTGCCTTTTTCAGGACCCTCTCACAAAAAAAAAAAGTAATTGGAATAGTCATTGCGTATGAGCTTACCAATAGCAGTTATTCATTGGTCAATCCATCAAAACAAAATGTTTTAGAGGAACCTTTCAGCATTTCAATAATATCTTGTTTCAGACAACTTCCTTAAGATGAAATATTATAGGGGTATGCTTTTAAAGCTGTTGAGGGACCCCAACTAAATCTTATCTAAACATCTAGCCCTCTTAAAATCCCTACCCATGTGTAGGTAAAATTGTTTGAACCTCCACAAAGAACTACTGTTGCACAATCCCTAACATGTGCATGTTTTACAGAGCTTGCAGGTAGGTAACACACAATTTTGTGCCACTAAAAATATTGTAGATTGGATATATCTGCTGTACATTTTTAGGCTCCATGTACTTTTTTTTTTTGCAGTGCATTATTAACCAGTCATGTTGTAGAAGTGCCTTTCCTGAATAACAAAGCTTTTTCTGGGCCAGCATTGTTAAAGTGTCTCTTTCTTATTTTATTTAAGTGTTACTTACAAGGCAAGCTGTGAAACAACAGGATTTGTGAGTTAGGTTTTCATTGCCATCTTCTGTATTCCTAAGTGTCTTAACCAAGGCACAGCCTGCTCATACTTTCCCATTAGTATTCTAATTCTACTGAACATTTAAAAAAGTATTAGAGTGTACGTTGCCTGTAATCAGCACAGAAAGCAATTAAATATTAAATCTGACATACTTCCTCCTACTTCCATGAGTTAAGCTATTCTGCTATAATATTTCTCCATACTGAGTTTTAATAACAGTAGTTAAAATGGTGAATTTTCTCTTTCCTTTTCCCTAGCAGTTAATCAAAACTCAAAATCACTTCTCAGCTAGAGAGAGTGCAGCATTTGCACAGTTAAACTGCAGCTGTTTTTCATATGGGTGAGCTCCAGAGATGTTATGAGGGATCCAAACCCTGGGAGGAGCCAGGCACAGAAGGAGAAAGCTCTGTCTCAAATTATTTCCTGCCTTCCTAGTTATTAGAAAATCCTATAAAAATTATAAGAAACTTTTCATTAAAGTTTCTTTATGTTGTTTTTTATCTGTTCTCTCATGTATTTTTAATTCAAGAATTTTAAATACAAGCTAGTTTTTGTGATTTTTAAAAAGAGAACCGAAAATGACACACAAGTATGTTAATACATAATCTTGTTCACCATATAAATGATACGTACTTTATAAAATAAGAGACTTTTCAAACAGTATGCAGTCATTGCCAGCTGTCTGCAACAGAACAAGTACTAGGAAAAAACAAATTAGATGGCTCCTCCCTATTTCCATTGGCTATGCTGTTTCTAAGTGCAGTTTTCTAAGAGAAAAAGGCTGATACTCTCACAGTCCCTGACTATCTCTCCTCAATTTTGAATCCATTGCCAATTCTAAATAAATTTAACAGAAAAGGAGAAGCTTCAAAGGTAACTAAGTTTACCCAGGATAAACCAAAACTACAGTGAAAGAAACTGTGAAATACATATCAAATTTGTGATGAGCTTTACCTCTACCACGTTCCGCTTTTCTTTTAGTTGAACATAGGGAGGAAAACTGCAAATCTCTGCTCAGAGGAGTAAAAATTACTCAGAAGTAAAAGTGTAAAGCACATCCCTTTTCCCCTGGGTTACGAGCAAGAAGGGAAAGGCATCTAGGCAGGGAGAAGGGGTGAGTCGTCGCTCTTGGCTTACACCTGCTTTGCCATCATGGGAAGGACATGTCATCGGGCAATGTGTCCAGCTTTCATCCTATAGCTATGAAACATTGGTTGAACTCTAATTTAAAGAAATCAAGGGTAGGACAGACAGATCACCTCATTAAGAGAGTATTACTTATAGTAGTTCACTTTGTGAAGTGAAATTTTACTGTAAAATAAGTGTTATCATAGAAACCAATAGTGTAAAAAGTCTTTTCCTCTTCCTTCCTCTCCCAGACAGTACAGAATTCTCTGAAAAACAATGAGCACTGCTTTATCTGTGTGCTTGTAAGAGGACCAAAGAACTGAGTTCCCAGCATTTCCCTTAAGAATGCTAATTGCCAGTAACACCACCCACCCCCACCATCAGAAATTTTACACTCTGCGTTCAGCTTTCGTTCCTTATTTGTCTTCCATTTCAGTATGCCAAATGCCTCATTTCCTGTAACTTTGATATAACCCAAGAAATTAATCTGGGGGAAATAGGTGTTAATGATGTCAGAATCCGCTCTTTTTTCTTTTCTTTTTTTTTCTTTTTTTTCTTTTTTTTTTTTTTCATATGTAGCATAGATTACACACAGCAAAGCTCATAGATGGCTGTCTGCCCTGGAGGTCACTGATATTGAAGACATCCCAGCATAACCCTGTTGAGATCTATATTTTCACAGTCCTTGCTAACATAATGGAGGTGCCTAAGGTTATGCCTCTCTTTGACACCTACAACCTTCTTGGCATTTATCTCACATATAAGCCCCTACATCAGCAGAAGACAAATTCTTTCACTAGCCTCAGAGTGGAGCCAAATCAGATGAGTGAATCCAAGCTACCTCTAACTCTCCTTGCTCAGCAGTGAGTGCACTCATACAAAATATGGGAGTCGAGAACACAAAAACTTCTCCCTGGTCAAAAATCTGGAAAATTGACATGTCATGTGAATGGCTGTAGGAGCTTGATGTAGGACTTTCCTCTGCACAGGCTATTCCACTCAGACATTCATCAGCTGAGGACTAAGTATGCAGCTGGGAGTATGATCATGTAGTGTTTCATTGGGCTCATTTACCAGGTGCTGTAGAAATGTAGTCTACCTTCTGCTCCAGTGACCTTAATATTTTAAGGTTAGTGCATGAACAGGGCCTTTGTCCCCTTCCTGGGGCCTATTTAGAAAAAAAAATTAAGCGGAATTTGTTAGGACAGATACACAACCATAATACCTCACTTTCTGGTTCCCAAAATTCTAAGCATCTCTTATAAACTTGCAACAGCTTCATCAGAATGATTTGAGTGTCTGTAACCTCATATTTATGGAGTATTTCAGGAAGTTAGGAAAAAGTTTTCTGAAATTAGGAGGCTGGATGAAAAAAGGAGGAAGGGGACATTTCTGTACCTAATAACTATTTAAGAAACCTGACCTTCCTCCCAGTTTTCTACATGCTTACAGAAATGGAAATAACCTCAGCAAGTCAAGTAGTCCACTTCCAGCTATGAGTGGAGATGGCAAAATTTTTGGTGCTTGGAAGAAAGTATTTAGGCACCTATTTTGCTATGATGGTTTATAGTAGGACTTAGCTGCTTGTATCATATTCCCTGTAAGTGAGACACCCAAGCACTGGACTGAGAAGACAGTGGAGAGCAAGCCAGGATGAAATCTTGCAAATAACTCAACATGTTCCATGTTAGCCCTTCCAATAATATCCTTTCAAAATAAATTAGTCTTCTGTAATCTCATTTTTGGTCTCAGAAATTTCCCCATGCATATCTAGGAATCACTGAAACTGTTGCATATTACCCAATGGAAACGCAATGGGGTACCTAAAATTAAACATTAATGTATTGTAACATCTAAATCTTCTTGAGAGTCTAGTCCTATCTCTTTAAAACTTCCACTACCAAGTAGTAAAGAAATTTGGTATAAAACTGCACCTCTCATAAGGCAGGCTAGTACTAACTGGATTTTTCTGCCTTATGCCAGCATGAAAAGCCCACAGGGAGAAGTTTTTTTGTCAGCTATTTCAGACATCTGAACAAAAAGCAACACATAATAATGAAAAGAAAAAAAAAAAAAAAAAAAAAAAGAAAAGGAAAAACAAACCAAAGGGGCTGGAAGATTTAGATCCTGTTTAAGACAGGGAGTGACAAAGAGGAAGAAAACTGATGTTTTGAGGGAGGGGAATAATACATGATGGAAGCAAAGGGCAGAGGGAAGGTCTCTTTGGAAAGACAAAAGGTTCTGGGATGCAAAGTTGCAGGGCACTGGAGGGCTGGGCAATCACTCATTCCTGCCACCATCAGAAAGCACCTTTGGAAGAGAAAAATAAAATGGGAGCAATAAGTGAGAGCAAGAGTGAAAATTTTCCTGAAAACATTCCAGGATCATTGAATTTGCAAGCCATTTTCATTAAGTTTTCTGCTGCCACATCCTCCCAGAGAGAGTTTTCACCTCCGGGACTCCTGCAATTATGCCAGCGCATGTGGGACAGACCCTTCAACACAGCAGATTTGCTTCCCAGCCAGCAACACAGCTGTTTTCTGGTTAACAGCTGTCTATGTGTCCTGGTCAATCACACTATGCAACAATCTGGTTATTATTAATAAATCACAAATTCAGTAGGTGACTTCCACGCAGAGTACAATAGTCTATGAAAATGCTGACTAGTACCAGATCTGCGACAGACAAAAGTTTGGAGCCCCACTGAATGCACATTGACAGCAAGCTATTGCCAGTCATTTTCTGAGTACAGATTTTTATATAACACATACTCTGGTTTTGACCAGACCAAGTCTCTCCAGCTTACTTGGTACTGTATAATACAGGACAGCTTTATTTAAAAAGCAAGGTGTTCAATACTCTTTGCTTAGTTTTTTTCCTTAAAGCCTGCTATTACCCCACTCTTAATTAATTTGTAACATTTTGACAAATTCATTCTGAAAGTATCCCTTTCCCTCTTCTTTCAGATAAGTACCATGTTTACTTATTTCAGTCAGCTTGAATCAGACATGTACATAGAACTCAGAAAGATTTGCACTACTGACCTGTGCTGGGAACACTCTGGTTAAGGTTCTGGCAGGGCTGTTTTGTGATGAGTGCCTTACACTCACCTTCCTCTTGACAATGGCTCAACTGTTGATGCAATGGAGTCGTTGGGAACAGGAATCACCTTTGCACTTGAGATAAATTTTTAACCTAGTCAATGAATAAAAGTGATGACAAATTTCCCAGAAAATGAGAACCCAGAGAACTGCAGTGCTGAAGTGCAGGAAGATTTGAATTGGGTAAGACTCAGGTTCACTTCTGAAAACAGTAACAAAAAAGCAAAACCCCTTGATTTTCTAAATCTACTTTCTTCTTTGGAGAAGCTGATTTGCACCAGTTGAAAAGAGGAAATGGTCTTACAAGGTTGCTGCCATTGAAGGGGCTCTGCCAGGGACACGTTAGGCATCACCACTCTCAGGTAATGGCTACGCAGAACTCTTGGGAGTTACTCAGCCCTTCAGACACACACAAACCCAAATAAGTAGCTGCAGATCTCAGGCAGGTTATTCCCCTTATCAGTCCTGTGCAGGCATCTATTATGAAGGAATACATACACATCTCATAGGGATTAGAAGTTCCCAGTGAAAAACAAAACCAGTATTGCTTGCATTGAGCCAGGTGGAGGAAGAAATATAATCAGTTGGCTGATTTCTGAAATGCTTTGGGACCATTCAGTCAATTTTCAATTTTAAAAGTGTTTAAATGCAAATGGATGATTTGTTCAAGTAGCTGCTCCCCATGTCCCCTTATAGCATTCTCCATATGTGAATGCACCTGTAGGTCAAAAATAACGCTGAGTGTTTTAGGGGACACTTCAAAGTTTAAAGATCAATCTACATACCAGCAAACCCATCTTTTTCTTCCATTAGGTGTTACCACCCTTGGGATTCCCACCTTTAAAAGTTGCTTTTTTGGCTGGTAGGGATAAAAACCCCATGCAATTAGCCCTGTGCATACAATGTAAGGTGTAAGAGTCACAGAATCACAGAATGTCAGGGATTGGAAGGGACCTCGAAAGATCATCTAGTCCAACCCCCCTGCCAGAGCAGGAACACCTACAGTAGGTCACACAGTAATGTGACCAGGCGGGTTTTGAATGTCTCAGAGAAGGAGACTCCACAGCCTCCCTGGGTAGCCTGTTCCAGTGCTCTGTCACCCTCACACTGAAAAGTTTTTCCTTATGTTTACATGGAACCTCCTATGCTCCAGCTTGCACCCGTTGCCCCTTGTCCTACCATTGAGCATCACTGAGAAGAGCCTGGCTCCATCCTCCTGACATTCACCCTTTACATATTTATAAACATTAATGAGGTCACCCCTCAGTTTCCTCTTCTCCAAACTAAAGAGACCCAGCTCCCTCAGCCTTTCCTCATAAGGGAGATGTTCCACTCCCCTTTGCTCCTGGGACAAGCAGGAGCTATAGAAGATGTGGCATTTATCTGCTTTAGCCTCTGGAGAGAGAGGAAGAATCAAGAAGGTTTTGATGTATATCACTGTTTTGCAATTCCTTGTAACGGCAGTGTGGAGCAGTCGGCTCTCCTTAGAGCAACGTGAGCTTCCGCTGTGTCCTCTGGGAGAAAGAGTGTTAGACTTAGGAAAACACAGTCCAGATCAGGGAAGGTAGAGACACCACAACTTCTGCTCTGACCTAATTCATTATGAGTCACTACTTGGGGTTACAAAACAGTGTTTTGGCAAGTTTTGTAAGGGAACAGGTGGGAGGATGTATGGGGCCAAACATGAACATCAGAAACCCCTATCTTAAAAGAAAAAAAAAAAAGATAAAAAAGGAAAAATGAAATTAACAGGAAATAGAAAAATTCCTCTTCTTGAGGTAGTTTAATTTACTACTTTTAAAAAGAAGATTAAAAAAAAAAAAGAAAGAGCCTAGAGCAAATTACCTACCATAGACTTGAAGTGACAACAAATACATTCCATACGGATATAATATCACGTAATTGCTGAGGCAACAACTAATGGTACTTTATGCAATACTTTAAAACTTTTTTTTTTAAATTAAAAGCATTTCTTTGTGCAAGCTATTCTGCTTTTCCTTTTCAAATCACTTGGCTTCTCTGCCACCTTTAGTGAGAGCCATAAATCCAATTTTTCACCTGGCAACAAAGAAGGGCTGCAAAAAAGAAACCTTCCTTCTGTGAAGAGATAGGAGGGTTGCTCCTGGATAAGTGTTGACACAGAGAAGTGATCCAATTGCTTGAAAAAACAAATTACAGCAAAGATTGCTATTGATTCCTATGGGGTCCAGCCCAGCATCCTAATTCTGTTGAACTCTGCTCACCTGGGACTTGGTGCTCCTACCTGAACCCCAGGAAAGGCTTAATTCATGTGTGCTGCAGGTATGAGCTGCCCACAGTTTTCTTCTACTACTTCTTCCTGTCTGTAACATGTTCCTGCCTCCTTGGAAGCACAAGCCTGCCCTCAGGAACCATAGAAGTTTGGGTTGTCATCAGATATTCATCAGCACCAGGTATGAAGCCTTCCAAGACCTAAACTCCCACTGAAGTGATAAGAGCTGTGTGCTGAAAAATGTTTGATTAGGGGGATCCAGAAGGACCTATGCTCTCCCATGCCAGATGGATTACACTTTGCCCTGCCCAAGAATGGCATTGGATTCACAGTGGGAATGGACATGAAGTGAAACTGTCCTCAGCTGGTCAGGACATTGTCCTAAGAGGAGTTAGGGGATTTAAGCATCAGAGGACACAGTGTACCAGTCATGGTCACCACCGTGCAGTCCTCCCATTTGGATAGGGAGGGATCCACAGTTCATGACTCAAAAAATGCCAATTGCAGAAGGACGAGGGTTTCACTGAACCAGCACATCCCAGGTGATCTGGACATTGCAGCACTGGGACAGGTCGCAGAGGGAGCTGCAGGTGGCTGCTTTCCTAGATATTTTTAGCCTCAAGGCTGATGAGTCAAAATCTTCCTACTCTAGATTTCCTGCTCCTTTCCAAGGTGTACAGAAAGACAAGGGTTTTACTCCCCATTGTAAAGAGACTCGAATAAATATGTAATTGTCTTAGCTCATTCTCACATTGTTTTTCCTTGATTACGCGATGGAGTCATTTCAGTGGTAGAGTGAGCCAGACCACTGCAGGCACCAGCAAACCGCTCATGGCTCTGTCAGGGACCATATGAGAACATCTAGAACAGCCTGCCAGCTCTTCTGAATTCTGCTTGGGCACAAATATCACTAGAAAAGCAAGCAGAAGTCTCCTTGGCTGACCCTAGAGAGGTGCTAAAGATGGCAAAGAGTACGGCTTTTCATTTTCTGCATAACTTAATGTTAAGACGTATTTAAGACATGAACAAGTAAAAGTTCAAGGTAATACTGGATTGAAATTGAATGCTAAGAAATGTCAGTTGTTATCCTAGTGTGTTGTTTACAGAACACTTTTCATTTACATTTTATTTTAATCCCTTTGGATTTGATGACATTTAGTCCCAAGGACTTATTTTCTCTAAGATTAAAAAATTCTACATTTTCCAACTATGGTAAGAGGATTTCTGGTACTATCTCATGGACTCTGGTGCCTTTGAAAGTATTGAAAAGGTAAAGATATATTTAAAAAAGAGTAGAAAGATGCTACATTGCATGTTCACAAGGTTAGGGCAATTAAAGCAAGAATTTTTAATTATGCCAGGTGTTAAGTCAGACGTGTGTTCAGGGCTTTGGGAGACAGGAGTAGAGAGTTAAGCACAATACATATAAATGCAATCTCTTACATGGATATATTCCAAGTTTAGGTATTTTTGGAAGAAGAAAGAATAGAACTGAGATTAAAGAGTGATTGCAGAAGAGTCACATTGAAACTCAGCAGCTTCCTTACAGATTTTGGATCCTAAATACAAACTTGTGTCAAGTGAAATGCTTGGCTGAGGTGTTGGTTGAACAGGATCTGAAGAATCACACACTGTGATATATGAACAAAGAAACAGATTACAGACTCACAACATTAATTGCCAAGGCCTCCGGTTACCATTCTCCATGTTTTGATGTATACTGTAGATTTATAATGGCCAAGGGCCTGATTCTCATTTACATCACCCAACAGTATAAAGTGAGATGACAACAGAATAAAGGGACACGAATGCAAGTGAAAGTCTGGCCAAACACTTATATCTTTTGAAGTTTTGGCTGGCACCCAGAACTAATCTGGAGACTGAATCTTCCTGGTTATTATCCAGTTGCTGTAATCCAGATGTGCTCAAATGGGGGCATGAGCCCCAAACTGGGGGAAGGACAGTCCCCAAAGGGCTGGTGAGCCTGGCAGAAATTAATTGATGAAGCTGGTGTTCAGACAATGGGTCAGAGAGGTGGAGCTTGGGAGCAGGCATAGGGGTGATCAGAAACAGCATGGTGTTGTAATCCTTGAACTGGACTTCATCTCCCTTTCAAGAAATCAGACGTGATCTGAAAAACTGATCTAACACCCACATTTATCCTCAGGATGGTTGGTCTTCAGAAAACACTGGAATCAAGCTGTATCACACAACAAATTTATCAAAAAAGACTATTATAAAAGCCAGTCTATGAGGTACAGATGAAGTTTTACCCACATTTGTGAAATGCTTCCAAATGAAATTGTTGCATACTATCCTATGCAACAACCTTTAAAATAATGGCTTGTTCAAAACCTGCTTTTTTCACTAATGGATATAAAAATGGAATCTTCCTGTCTCAAACATTAGCTGCACATGCATAACACTGCCTGCTTATCTTGGGAAAGCAGAATATTTTCTTCAAGGTAAAATTTTTATGAACTCAAAACAACTCTGAGCTCACAGCTCTAATTGGTGAGACTCACATTACCCCTCTTCATGACCAGACAAATACAGAAGATTTATATGCTCTATCTGGCTTGTGTTTTAGATCTGAAGAAGGGCCCCCATATACTGAAGCTTATCTATTTTTCCAACTATATCCAATGCTGTGTTGAAAGATATTAGCTCTCTGTACAAATCTTCATTTGAATCCTTAGGCCACCACAATAAAGCAAGATACTTATTAGTGTTCTTGAATAATCTCTGTTTTTCCAGGAAGGAGTGCTCTAAGTCTTTCAAAGAAAGCTGTGTGGCTTCTGCTTGGCTATCTTAAGCACTTCAACCCAGCTT
Organism: Antrostomus carolinensis; assembly: GCF_000700745.2. Lineage (NCBI taxonomy): Eukaryota > Metazoa > Chordata > Aves > Caprimulgiformes > Caprimulgidae > Antrostomus > Antrostomus carolinensis. Next base: position 13,964 of record NW_010306101.1, read on the forward strand.
TTTCCTGTTACACAGTGTTTGAGGATCACTTTCTCCTGCCTTCATCACATTCAAAGAGGCTACAAGATGACAGAGTTCTCTTTCCACGGGTAATGTCACACAGCAGACACAGAAGGTGACCTTTCAAGGGGTGAGTCATGCTTGGCTGTCCCAGCTTGCCTAGGTCAGAGTCTCAGCCCCAGTTGGTACACTGCACACGAGACCAATAGCACCAAACTTCAGCCTATGTACGTACGCCAAAACTCACTGCAAATTAATTTTTCACTTAGTTAGCAACAAGTAAGAAAAGGAGTGGTCATAACTATTTTTCAGGGAAAACGGTCTGGCTGATAAAGCATTTGTTTGCTCTCCTTACGTCCATACCTATGAGTGTTTATATCTGTCATCATTTGCCCTGGTGAACACATGCTACAACGTGAAGCACTTCACTTTAAGGACTGTGTTTCCAATTTGTCTATTTGCTTATTTTCCAATTTTATTCCCAGTTAGTCTTACTAATGACAAATTAATCTCAGCAGTCATTGTAGGGGAGCAAGTGTATAAGGTTTATGGACTAAATCAACCTTAGTCCAATAAAAAGAAGTATCAGGACCTTGATGCAATGTTAGTAATCATAAAATCCTTTAATCCTCCTCTGAAGGAGACCATATGGTGACCACAATTCTTAACTTTTCTTTGAATTAAAGGAAAAAATTAATACATGCGTTCGCGGGTGACTGTAAGAGGTTGACAGGAATTTCCAGAACTAGCTGTAGTGACCCCCAGTGTTCAGAAAAGCTAAGCCATAGCCTTTAAGCAGCAAAACACAGACCTTTCCCCTTAAAGTAGTGGGTTTCTGGGTTGCTTTTCGTGAACCGCACTGCATAACCACTCTCTTGAAGGAAATACTGCCCTACTTTTAGGAAGCTAACCTGACACTCGGTAAACCTAATGTAATGGAAAGCCTAGGAAAAACTCCTCTTATAGGCCAACAAGAGTAGGTGAGTATTTTAGGTGGGATTTTGTGATTGTTATTAGAGCATGACATGTAATGTCAAATGCTTTTGCATACTCTAGAATAGTACAACTGCAGTTTCTTCAAGTGTGCTGCGGCACAATCAGTGTACTGCGCAGTATACTAAAGGCCACATACTACCAGCTCTAAAGGAGAAAAACCACACAGTGTTCCTGCTGCGTTTGTGCTAGGAAAAACCTAGAATGAGAAAACAGATGGCAATTGTATTGACAGTTCAACCATTTCTTCCACAATGCTAAATAAGCAAACATGAATAAGATAAATATGTGTAGATTATATTTTCTAGAACTACTTAATTTACATAATAAATTTCTCCTTCAGATGGAAACAGATTAAATGTATGAAACATGGAATGTATGAGACATGGAATATATGAAACTGGACTTCTTTTTTTAAAATCCTGAAGGTCTGAATGAAAACCCTTTTTAGTCAGTGGCAATCTCCTCATTGACTGCTATATTTAACAGATTTTATTTTGGGGGTTATAATAGCATGACCTTCTGATTTACCAACTCCACCTTTTTAGAGATTATGAATTGATTGTGAATATCAGTGGGGTGGTAGAGAAGTGAGTGTATATTCATAGTTTATTTATTATGAGTCAAAGGACCATTTGCAAAATTTAAACATTCATAAATAACAGAGGAATCTAACTCATGGGTTTTAGCCATGGCCCAGCTCTTGTTTACAGGGGAATATCACATACAGAGAGCTGGACTCTGCTGTCACATTCATAAGGGTAAAAGAGCAGAACTTCTCTCTTTTGCTTTAGAGTAACATCCATATTCCCAACAAGAGCTAAATTGACACATATGACAAGTTTAGCAACCATTGAAGAAGACCCAGAGTAAGAGAAGTCCTACGTTTCTGGCAACAATTTCTGTCTAAGTTATCTTGTAGGACACCAAAATAAGATTACAAGGTGGCAGAACCTGTATTTTGATTTTCAGTCTTCCTGTTTCCATGCAGTTTCACAGACAGTTGTCTTGCACTAACTAACTACTGCAATTCCAGCCACTCCTGAACCTGTGTAGTGTGACTGTATATTAACTCTGCATGCAGATAATTTGACAAGGGTTGTATCTTAATCTTAACTCAAATTGAGGATGTCAGAAAGTCCCATCCTATCCAGCTATTGGAACACCCCCCAGCCTTTGGACTATCTAGAAAGCAGAACATGCCCTTGCATGGAACTACCTGAAAGGCGGTTGTAGGGAAGTGGGTGCCCTTTCTCCCAGGTAACCAGTGACAGAACAAGAAGCAACAGCCTTAAGTTACACCAGGGAAAGTACAGATTGGATGTCAGGAAGTACTTCTTCACTGAAAGGGTTATCAGGCTCTGGAATGGGCTGCCTAGGGAGGTGGTTGAGTCACCATTTCTGGAGGTGTTTAAAAGATGGCTAAATGGTGTGCTCGGAGATATGGTTTAGTAGTGGATAGGTACGGTTGGACTTGATCTCAGAGGTCTTTTCCAACTGGGAGATTCTATGATTCAATGCTAGAAGAAAGCAAAGAAACTAATGAAAAGTTGCCTAAAATAACTTTACATTCACTCAGCATTCTCCTAAGAAAATCTTTATTTCCTCTTTTTTGAAGTGGCTTAGTAATGAAGAAGAGCAGGCCAAAAACTCTGCATCATAATTAACATAGGATCATAGAGGATAGAAATGTTCTAGGAGTCATCTGCCCCAAGGGAGAACCAAGTGTATTTATGGTAGTGATAATGTCATCTCATCAGTTATTAAAATCTCTAATGATGAAGACTCAACATCCTTTCTAGAAAAGCCTCTACTGTTAGACTTTTCCTACTGTTAGAAAATGTCTCATAATATATAATCAGAATCTTATGTGCTGTATTTTAGGCCCTTTATATCTTGTTGTATCCTGCATAGTCATGAAGAATAAATTAGTCCCTTACTCTTGGCAACAAGCTTCTAAGACTGCTGTCCTTCCTTGTCCCTCCTACCCCCAAGCTTCTCTTCTTTAGCTTGATAACCTTGGTTCTGTTTATCCTTCCTCATGGGTTATGCTATCTTGTCCTTTGATCACTGTTGGTGTTTGTTTCCAGCTGGCCTGCATCATTCTGGAAATATGGTGCCACAGCTAGGGACGACAATATCTCATCATCACCAAGTGAAATGGAAACATCAGTTTATAATTTTATTTGTACCTCCATATTTCAGCCACTTTTTTTAGCAACAGCATGAAATGCTCAGCTTGTGATGCTTGGACAGAATGCAGATCCTTTCCCAAATCATTACTTCGTCATTATTTCTTGTCATCTACTTGTGTAACTGAATGGTCCTGCCAAAAGAGAAATACCTTCCTATTGTTCCTTTGAGTTTTGTCCTAGCGTTTTTGTGATTATTTTTGCAGCTTGTCAAGACCATTTTGAATTTCAGTCCTGTCCTCCTGTGTACCTGTAGTTCTTCCCTGACTTTATATCATCTGCAAATTAATACTCACACTCAATATTTAATCATAGAGATAGGAATACAAAATATTGAACAGAATCAGACCTAAAGGAAAAACTTGTTGAATATTTAATATCAGCTTCTCTCCTTTTTTAAAAAAACAGTTAACCATTGCTAACAGCTCTGTGAGGGCACTTTTCAAACAGCTCTGTGTCTCATACAAGTGCCATAAAAATGATATCCTCTTCAGTACTAATGAGTGGCATTTGAAACAGTTTCAAAACTCTCTTACTGCTTTTATGACAGTGCTTTCTCCTGTTCACAAAGTCTGTTTTATATCACATAAAAACGTGACTGTTTCAACATGAAACTTTATTGACAAAGATATGTTGGCTAATAATAATCTCTTTGAGCATTTGTACATTCATATCTTGTATTTATCAGTTTTTCAGCTTTTTCAAGGGTTCTCAGCTTGCTTGACTATATATGAAACTTTTTCTCCAAGAAATGAAGCTAGACTGATAGGTTTCCTTTTGCTTTTTCTTAAGTTCCTTTTTAAAAAGTAGATGCCTTTTTGGAGCCTTTCGGTTCCTTCCCCAGTTATCGGAAATTCTTAAAGGCAGCCAACAATGGTGCAGAGTCTGCTTCAGACTGGTTTTTGAGCATATTGTGTAGCAAGAGCAAAATTCAGTCTGGAGGCTTGTGCTAAGGCTGACCATGACTCCACATGCTTGTTACAAAATTAACAGGAGCCCTCTGAATGATAAATCTGTGCAACTGGAGCTATTTTCTGACACCTCTCTATTCTGAACATTCTTCCTTTCATCTGTGACCTAGGGCAAATAGCAGCCCAGGTACTCACATCCCATGTCTATGAGTTTCTTTGAAAACGTAACAGCAAAAGGCATAGCTCAGAAGCCAGAGCGTTCCTCCTTCAAGTAATTTCTTCTCTTTGCCTAAAACAAGGTGAACCAGTATTCTCCAATCTACCACAGAGCCCCAACCACTGGACTCAAACTTTTCTGGGGCAGGTCTGGCTTGTGTGAGTCTCTCTTGGGAATCTCTCAACTGCATAAAAAAAAATATTTATTTAGCCTCTCAGATTGAAAACAAATAATAATTTAATCTATGCTAGTTATTTAGGACATTCTTCCCCTAAAAATGGGGAAATTCCTACTTTAAGGCCTGTTCTGTGTTTTAATCAAAGGTTACTTCATGTAAAATATGCAAAAAGCCTTCAAATGTGGTAGGACTCTGGGAATATTTGTTTCATATCCAGGACAGTTGGGCACAAAAGTGCAGCAGACTGGGTGGATAACCCCCTTCCTCTCCAGCTCAGCCTTGCCAGGAGGTAGGGAACAGCAGTCAGTGTGTCCTCACTGAAGGAAGGACTGAAAAAAGGTCTCCCACATTATGGCTGAACATCCCAGCCATTGAATGTCAGCACACTATCACCACATATTTTTTTTTTCTCTTTTGTTGAAAGTGAGACCTCTCCAACTCTGTATCAAGTTCTGAAAGAAAAGCCATGGTCTGAGGTGTACATATAGTAAGGCACGAGTTATTCAGAGTGCTTCAAATCCAGCAAGGAGGAAGAATTGAATCCTTGCCTTTGTCCTCCTCCTGTCTATAGCCAGGAAGATCTTTCTACTGGTTGCACCATTTTGTGGGTCACACTGTGAGGCCCCTCCATGCACACCCCCATGCTGTTCAGATACAGTTCCAGATTTTCCCATTGCAACCAGATGGCTAAAATTATTGTAATTGAACTCGGAGAAGAAGCACGTTCACAACACAGCAACAAAAACACTTTCAGCCTGGAAGTCAGCCTTTCACATTCCCCTTTTCTTTTTGACTTCTCTGGTTCCCTCTGTTTATGTCTTGAAATAAGCTTTTACTTAAACTTAATCTGGGTCCTGGTTCTGCTTGCTTAGCTTCCATTTCATTTTTCTCTACAATAGAAAGTAAAATTAATGTTTAGAGTGTTTTTTCAGTGTTTATTAGCAGACCTCCCAACCCTGTCTTTGACTCACACCCCGATACAGAAGTTTTTCCTAGCAGACTTGCCCCCCCACACACTGCTTTCCTATATTCCCAATGGGTTTGCTCTTTTCCTGCTCCTTATGAAGGTCGCATCATCCCTGTCCTCATTTCCTTCGTCTGGAGACAAGGGCCAAGGCTGGCTCAGGTGCAGCTCTCTCGCAAGGCTTGCCCATCCTCCTCCTCCCGCCTGATTCATTCAGATGTCACAATCCAATGTTTATGAAACCCTCATTTTGCAATCACCATGGCAGCGACTCAAACGTCACTGACGCTGCATCATCGAGTGAATCAGGCAGGAGAAGGATATAAAAAGGGAGAGCTACTATTTATACACAGACATTACAGTAATCAGCAAAGATGAGAACACATGTGGAAGGCAGTCGCTAGACACCGTATCCATCGTTTTGGGGTATTCTCTGGTGGGCACAGGGAGCAGCAGAAATGCTCCCCTCCTGATCATCAGACTCCCCATGCAGCATTTTTTTAGGAGGTTCGTGTGGTTTTTTAGGTGGTTTGTGTCCAGGAGGGAAGCCTCATATTCTGGGAGAACAGTGAAAAAGCAGCTGAAGAATAACCACGAAAGCTGCCGAGTGGCTGAGCGTAGAGAGTGCCTCGGCCGGAGGCAGGTTGTGGGAGCACGAGGGAAGTGTACTGCTGAACACATGGCTGTCTTATTTCATCATATCTGTCTCTCAGTGGTTTGTTTCAATTTGGAGTGCTCAATGATCATGATGGAGGGAGTTTTCTCTCTTGTCTCATCATCCTTAATAGTTAAAACATGTAAGTCTGTGAAGAAAGAGGGAAGTATACTCTCAGAATTTGCTCTTCTCACTTAAACTGTTGCCATTCTAAGACCAACTCCATTTGACTCCATGAACTTACTACTGATTTATACCAGAACAAGTCAGAACCAGGCCAGCTGCAGGTTAAAAGTGCTGTTTCAAACCTTTTCTGAAGTTTCCCACCCATCCTGTAGATTTCACCTCTCACCTGTGTTACAGAATGTGTTTATCTTACAGTGTCTATATGACACGGTGCCACAGTGGCCTGGACATGACAGCCAGAGGTCCATCCCAGTCCTGGAACTCCGTGCTTGTCAACAAGAGTACCGCCAGAAGAAAGATGAAGACTAATGAAGGAAAACAACAGTCCTGTCATATGCAGCCAGTCTCTTGGGATTCTCTTGGAAATGTCTTTAAGGTCAAAGCAGTCTCCCCTCCAAAGCAACTGCAATCTGACAGGGCTGATAAGTCAGGCTTGTCGAACAAGGGCTGCTATTATTTAAAAATAGCAGTTAATAGATAAAAGTAAATATTTTTTTAAAATTCAAATAAGAGGAGATTAGACTGCCTTTTTAATGATTCTTCCTGATGCAGACATTAAAAGAACCTGATGGAAATTGGGTTTTGACTTGGTAACAGCCCAAATCAGAAAATATTATACGATATAATTATTTTCTGATTTAAAAAACCCACATATGAACACACACAAACCAAAAGAATCTCCGGCTTTAAAAGAAATAGAATTTCAACTCTGACATGCCAGTGAGCATAGGAGTGGTCCATTCTGAATTCAGATCTTGCATTTATTGAAACAAAATCTTCTTGGTTAAATAATACAATGTTCATGTGTTTAGGCAAACAACTTCTGTCCTGAATTCCAGGCAGAAGAGCTCATTTAGATGCAGCACAAACTGAGATTGACTTGAATGGAGTTTCATTGTTTACAATAGGACTATAACCCCTGTCCCCCCAAATTGTATTAAATTATTTTAGGAAAAAATAAGCGAATTGGGATAAAAAGTCCTTCCACATCAAAGATAATAGAATCAAACCTGCTATCTTTAAACTCTGGTTTCCCCCTTGCCCTCTCCCAGTCCCCCACCAACTATAATAAGCATATCTTTTATATTGTTCATCACAGAGTGATACAGCAGGATGGATGCCAAACGGAGGGAAATCTGCCAGGAAGCAATGAAGTGTTTATGTTCTGGATGAGATGTTAATGTGCCATAGATAATTACAAGTATCCAGCTACACCTCCTGCTGTGAACAGAGCAGAAACAAAACCAGGCTAGTTAACTTTGAAGGTGCAGCACTCAAAAAGCCACTAGTCATGGGCCCTCTGCAGAGGGCTGAGGATGCGGGGGAGTTCCCTGCCTGCCCTCCCCAAGCACCCCAGGCTATTCCAGCAAGGAGCAATGCAGATACCTGCCCCTGCTCAATGTCTGCAATTTCAGCTTTACAGCTACATGGAAGTGTTCAAGGCCGGGTTGGATGAGGCTTTGAGGAACCTGCTCTAGTGGAAGGTGTCCCTGCTGATGGCAGGGGGGTTGGAACTAGATGATCTTTAAGGTCCCTTCCAACCTGTACCATTCCATGGTTCTGTGATGGAGCTGCAAAGCATCCTGTCAATGTGTGCTCTGCCAAAGGGTGATAACTGCATGAAAACAGATATAATGCTACTTTTAATTCTATTATCTGTGTAAGGTAGCTTGATGCTTCTCTGAGCAGGTTTAGGGTATATCTACATGGTAATTTACTCTGCCTTTGCAACCAGATGGGTGTCAGCTCCAAAGCGGAAGCCATGGGGCGTAGCAGTCAGCCAGGTCAGTAAGATCTGCTGGCACATTATTGGGGATCACTGCTGCTCTAGTTCTGTTAGCAAAGCTGCTACAGCACGGCAGAGCACGTAAACTCTTAGCTGTACTGCTGGACCTTTCCGGGATTGCTTTGTTTCCCAATTCTTCAGCCTTTTTTTCCTTATCACAGGACAAACTTGCAAGAGCAAGTAGACAGGCAGCCAGATAGAGTGCTACCTGAGACCATACAGATATGGTTGAACATCATGCTATAGTAAGTCTTTTTACCCAAGTGCTTCACTCAGGTCTCTGACCCTAAAAGTGGAATTTATGTCCCCTCTCCTAATGCTATGGCCTGTGAGCACGTTTCCATATATATATGAGAGCTTTCCTGTTTGCTGCACAACATAAGGAATGTGTCCATTAGAGACATCCTTCCTGGAGACACTTCAGTGAAGGACATCCTACTTGACCGATGAGACAAAAGAAGGCTGTAAACACTAGCAGGGGGAGAAATCTCAATTAAGGACTTTGAAAGCTCAGTTCCAGAGAAGGAAGCAAAGCGACCCTCAAACACTTGGGAGATAAGGGACTTCAGAGCAGTCTACCAAGAGCGTGAAAAGTGCACTTCAAAAAAAGTAAGTGGATACAGATATTTGGATGTGCACAGTGCTTATTTAATGCTTATCTTTTCTTAATAAGG
>NW_010306101.1:22747-28017 GCF_000700745.2 Antrostomus carolinensis
TTATCAGTGAAATTAAAATCTGTATTTAAAACATTTGCATGGGGTTTTCCACTTCGTACAATAAAACTTCAAATATTTTGGTAGGGAGTCCCCCTCACAAACTGACAACAAAATTTAAATGTTTTTCTCAACTTCTGTGACTTGGTCACATCTGCAGAGTATCTTCTGAAGCATCTCTACCTTTCTACAAATCAGCTCACTCCTCGAATAGAAACACAGGCAGTCTTTTAGATATTTTAAGGAAGATAACAAGGAGTATTTTACTCAGATTTGTAAGGTTATTTTACCTGGGTGTTGTCACCAGTGTTGATCTTCTCAACTTTTCAGGCTTTTTTTCTCCCACAAATTCTGTTCTTTTTGCATGTGAGTGTTCAGTTACATAAATTGAATCATCACCACTTCCTCTGAAGCTGGCTTCCCACTTGTCAGCAGCCAGACAGAGAGTATCTTCTGGTAACTAATATTTTTCACTGTGTGTTTGCATTACAGTGGATCTGAAGCTATCAATTTCAAGATTCACTTGATCTTCTCTAGCTGTCCTACACCTATTCTAGGGTGAATCCTCCAAGCTCCTAGGTCTTTCACACCTCTTTCACATTTAATTTTTTATTTTAGATATATATAATTACATATAATTTTTAGTGGCATCTTCCTTTTACTTACCTGGAATAATTTTTCTCAAATATTGAGAAGAGCTACAACTCTTAACCATTGTAACTAATTGCACAGGTTTTTATCTTTTTTCTTATGTAATTAAATACTGTGATGCTTTCAATGAAAAAGCAGTTAAGTCCTCAATACAAGTTAGTGAATAAGATATTGCACTGCAAAAACAGTGAATACCTTGCCCTTTTCAATTTCTCACTGGAATTCAGGATTTTTAGAGACTTCTATGAAAAACACCCACATCATCTCTTTTCTAAACTAAAGATTTCAGTTTAGCTGCTTATTTCAGTTCTCCTAGATCGGAAAATAGTCTATATGCTTGCCTATCTTTGCTTCCTTTCTTAGTACCTCTTCAACCTCTACGTCTTTACTGGGGACAGAATAACTAGAACCATGCGCTGAATCCAAAATCACGATCTATTACAGACTTGAAGAATGGCACAACAATTTCAGTTCTTTTGCCATCCATTCTTACATGCTTTTTGAAGTCTATTTGCCTTTTCAACCTCTTTGCCAAGTAATATTTAATGATCCCCTGTATGAACATCAGTGGAATTTTTCTAAATGTGGGTCACTGCTTTGGTGTTCCCTCTGCTTGCAGACACTTACAATTGTGAGATCATTATGCAGGTTTTTACACTTAACTTTAGCTTTGACTGTTGTAACCCACTTCCTAAAAGTTTTGTGTAGTCATAAAACTGAAAATGAATGGAAAGTGTTGCCATACTGCTTGAGACAAGCAGGACTTGGCATTCAGAGAGAATGAGCACCACTGGAACATAGGATCAGCTTAAAAAACAGTCCTTCTACTCAAAATTGCTGCATAATAGCTATTATTTAATTCTATTATGCTATATCTGATGTTTAATCATTTGCTTATTTTATATAATTGTTTTTCCTTTCTTTTTCAGTTAATTTTTGACTGCTTTTTGTTATATTAATTGATGAAGAGGTGATAGGTGATTACAAATTTGATTTTCTATTAACTATTTCATTGCAACTGTTTTTCAGAAGTAATAGTGTAAACCAAAAACACTTTGGAATTTTACACTCAAGAAGGTAAAATAAAAGCGATATATTCTCCTCATGTGTAACAGATCGAGTCTTTACCCATTACAGCCTAACGTTCCAGTCAGATTATGTTTATGCACATGGAGCATTATATTATCCTGAGAGTATTTTCATATAAACACCGTTCAGTGGATATCTAATGCCCAATTACACACAGGTAGGTACAGTATATAAAATATTGTCCCAAGAATTTGATGATCAGCTATGGCCAGAATTTCTCCTACTGTGAAACTCAGAAAAGCAACTGCTGTAACAGCACAGACCATCCCTGCTTGTCTTAAACACCAGAAGTTCTCTTGAAGTTTGCATATTTACACATTTACCTCATTCTGAAGAACAGATGACATGAGCTAACTATGGGGCATCTTCTACCCATGACCGGTGAAGTCCATCTTTGTCTCCCTGGCATTGCAGCTCCAATTTAGTCCATTGATAGAGAGACTTTCCTAGAAATGCAGGTTCAGAGTCAGTTGGAGAAGTTAGTATAATCCATTGTGCTTAGTTTCTGCAAGACTGGAGAAATTTTCCTGTCTACCTGTCTTTTCTATACTGGTTTACCAAGCCACTGTTCCCCTCAGAGGGACATTGCTGAAGGATCTAGAACAGGCTGAATGTTTTGTTCCATGAAGATCTACCCATAGATGGTATCCATACAGGACTGGGGAGGAATATCCAGCAAACAATTTGCTTCACAATGAACGTGGACTGGCATGCACTTTCCTTGAACCTCACTTGGAGAAAGGAAGATTTCAAAGCTCAGTTAGCAACACAGAGGAGGTGATGTAATTTGTTTTGGTGATATTTCTCAGTTACCACCTATTTAAGGCTGGCAGTTTTAAATGATTTGTGGTGAACAAATAGACTTTAATCAAACTTCCTTTTTAAAAAATAACAGAATCAAGTACAGCAAGTTGACAGGGAAAATATGTAAGCTTAAATGGGGAAAATAATCTGTGTATAATGCTGTCTGGAATATCATTTGTGCATAGTTGTTCAGCACAACGAAAAACTGCCAGAAAAAGCATTTTTTTGTCAATTGTTTTTGTCGTCTTTTTTTTAAAAAGCCTGATTTTTGAAAACGTTCATTTAGGAAAAACATATAAACAAATGTGTCCAAATCATTCAACATTTACAAAATGGGTTTTAAAAAAAGTTCAGAACCTACAAAGAGCACAAGATGATGACGTTGGAGCCTCAACTGTGCCTTCATCATGTCTGGGACAACTATGAGGAAGACAAGCTTGTGAGGGAGGTGTTCAGCCCCTTAAAAACCTAACTGTTGATGTCAACCCAGTTGCTGAGACAGTTACTAAAAAGCACGGTGGTAAGTTGCAGTTCTCAGCCCTCTCTCCAAGGAGCCACATTGCTGGGTTCAGCTCAGAGGAAGGCTTCTCTTACTCTTCCTGTCCTCCCCCTATCTTGTTTCAGTTTGGTCCTTGCCCTCCATCTTGTCTGGGATCCAACAGCATTTTGGAGTCCCACCACTACCTTATCCCCTCACTGTCCCTAGCCATGCTTCCCACTCCCTGACCCCTCCTTTTGAGAGATTATGGTCTTTTGGCAGGATACATCTGATGACAGGAGAGGACTATTTTATAACTGGAGAACTGATGAGTTCCTTGGGACTTTTCAAGTCTCTGAAAAGGCAAATTCACAAGAACACCTCTGTGTTCTTTTATTTAAGACAGAGTTGTGCAAAATTTAGATCCTCATCCTCCCACTCCCCTTCCTCAGCAGCTCCCCAATTCTGGAATTGCCTAAAATTGCAGATGCTTCTCCCAGTAAAATTCCCCAGATACCAAACTGTCTATTGCTGGTCACACCCAGAATTGCTTAATTCTTGACAGTGCTGAGAAGCCAGGCACTGAATTAATGGCTGAATTTTGTCAGAATTTATAATCTAAGCTTTTCTTCTGTGTTTAGCAGCACAGCACTGGGTTTTCTGAGTGCACACTGCCAGACAGTGCCTCATGCAAAGAAAAGAGAGATAAGAAGCTGCTACACCCCTTCTTCTGCTTGACCCCAGGAGTTAGGTCACTCAGCTAAGACATGGGAAGATTTAACAGCAGGACTAAAGGAACTGTAATTTCTCCTACTCTACAAAAAAATTCCTGTAGTGGTAGCAACACCCGATACAGCATACTAGCATATTTGCTTCTGTAATAGGTGACACTGTTAAGAGCTGAATAGCCACCCCATTCACGTAGTCTACATTTGACTCAATGGCCCAATGAGAATTCTTAATCCTGTATAACTCATGAACTCTCCAAGTAACTGCAGAACACAAGAGCATACAAAATATTCCCACCAGCTGACCTCAACTTCTTCCATTGAAGCATCAGCACAATTCCCTTCTCTAGGGGTCATCATGCCCAAGAGCCATGAGGTTCTGGACCACTTCTTACGCTCCTGTTCTTTCTCTGGCCCAATAGATATATCATAGTTTGACATAAAATTAAATCTACACAGCTTTAAGGTAGGACTCTGACTTCAGCTGGGTAGGAAGTGCCCAGTAGCTAGGTTCTCCAAAGTCTACATCCTTTCATTAACCTAGGCCTCCATTCCAGTGCATTTTTGAAAATGATGCTTTGATCTTAAATAATATCTATGTGCAGTTCAGAACTGGGAAATGGGGCTTAATCTCCGTAGTTGCTTTTGGAAACCTGACTAGGTAGTCATTTACATTTTCACTCTGCATTTTCACTTTCAGTCAAATTCTTTCAGGATCTGTCTACGGGGCACTTTTGGACATGTTATCTGTGCAATTTTTCGCGCTGTAGACCAATCCCCAAGCATGGCGTGTCAGGACAAAGGTGCTCATGTTCACCTGAGTGATTTAAAGTGCATGAGGATTGACATACCCAGGCTAACTTCAGCAAGAAATCTTTGTTTTCTGCCTTTGTTATTTTACCACGTATTACCTTACAGACATCTTTGCCATCAGTGCAGTTTCCTGCTTCTCTCAACAGAGATGAGATTGAGAGATTAGGCCTCAAGGGGAGTGTGTCTTCCACTCCATTATGCAGATTTATGTGAAGACAAATGTACTGAATGCCAAATTAACACACTGAGTTTTATACACAAAGGCATGAAAATGAATGGAGGTATTCTACCTTTCACTTCCAGAGCTGCTGTTCAAGCTAGAATGGGGACCTTCATGAGAGACGTTTACTGCAATGATATTGATGTTCTTAATTAACTTTGACTTATTGGAATCTTTCCTCTTGTTTAATGTAACTTTATCTCCCTCTGCTTCATGTTTTGTTTCCTTTTGTCTGTATTTCTCAAGATTTCCCATCAGCATCCAGAGGGTAGATTTGTTAGCAGTATGAATGAATTTCCAGTGTTAGTTTTTCATAGCTCTGTGTTGCTGTGTATTTGGTCTGATTTTGTCTTTTTAAATATGTTTTTAGTCTGGTCTTATTATCCAGTGCTTTGTGATATACAATCGTAGGTATCATAGTTAAAATCATAGAATCATAAAAGTGTTGGTCGAAAGAGACCTCTGAAGTCTGTGGTCCGACCTTCCACCC
>NW_010306101.1:28061-50843 GCF_000700745.2 Antrostomus carolinensis
TAACGGAGCATTGAAAACCCCCTAAGACAGACTTCATAGCCTCCCTGGATAACCTTTTACACTTCTACACTACACTCCCAGTAGGAGGACAGTAGCTTCCCTCGATCTGCTCACCAAGATCCTCATAATGTATCTCAGTATGGTTTCCTTCATGAGAGTGCAATGGTGACTCATGTTCAGCCTGGCATCCACTGTCATGATCTGTCGTTGAGCCAGGCAATTCCCAAGCTAGAGCAAAGCAGGGGGTTATTCCTCCCAATTTTTCCTTACTGACCCTCATGGGGGCTTTACTGGTGCAGTGAACTTTGTCGAGGTTGCTAGACTGAGGCATCATGTCAGTCCCTCCCCTTAGTTGAGTGCCATTGCAGGTTTGCTGAGGGTGCACTCACTGTCCAGGTTGCTGATACTGAACAACCATGTGCCTCAGTATCAACCCCTGGCATACTCTGCCGTTACTGATACAAGATACACTGTGAGATTTCACCACAGTAACCGAAGACAAGATCCAGAGCTTAATGAAGCAAATGGGAATGTTTTCAATGATTCTGCCAATGGCCCAGAGGTTGGGATCCCTATACATGATTAAGCTTTGAACTTGTAGCTCCAAGCTGCTTGAGCACAGGCAGAAGCAGTTTCAAGCAATTATCCTCATGACTGAGCCACGGACAGCACTGTATAACATGTTTGGCCAGAAATTTTACTTCTCTGGGCTAAGGGCCAGGTATTTAGTGACTAGAGGCATCTTGTGCCAAAACACATCTTTACCTATTATGGAAGGTGATAGAATGAATATTACATTAGAGCTTTGCTATTCCTGAGTGAATTGTGGAATACTGTAAGACTATATTTTGTTCATTACCAGTTAAAGTACTGTGTTACAATCACCTGTGTCTGTAAGAGTTTTGCTATACGGTTAAAAGAGAGAGCAAGATCACAACATAAATCAATAAGATAACAGCTGATACAACATATTCAAATGTGTCCTTTTTTCATTTATCATAGAATCATAGAATGGTTTGGGTTGGAAGGGACCTTAAAGATCATATAGTTCCAACCCCCCTGCCATCAGCAGGGACACATTCCACTAGACCAGGTTGCTCAAAGCCTCATCCAACCTGGCCTTAAACACTTCCAGGGAGCAGGCATCCACAACTTCCTTGAGCAACATGTTCCAGTGTCTCACCACCCTCACAGGGAAGAAGTTCTTCCTAATATCTAATCTAAACCTACCCTCTTTCAACTTAAAGCCATTTCCCCTTGTTCTATCACTAGTTGCACTTGTAAAAAGTCCCTCCCCAGCCTTCCTGCAACCCCTTCAGGTACTGGAACATCACTATAAGGTCTCCCTGGAGCCTTCTCTTCTCCAGGCTGAACAGCCCCAACTCTCTCAGCCTGTGCTCGTAGGAGAGGTGCTCCAGCCCTCGGATCATCCTCTTGTTCTTATTTTTAAGAAAAGGTTAGTTTTATTTCTTCATATGTGTGGATAAATCTGAACTAGTGCATTTTGCTTGAAGTGACAAAATTTTACTATAAGGGGATATCATTTAGACATATCTTTTTACGTTTTCCTGTAAAGAAAGTCTTTTTTTGTGTTGTGGAAAACCTCATTCAGTGGGACTGCCCTGCACTATGCTAAGGACTATGAGATACCTATTCCACTTCAATATTTTCTACACTCAAGTTCATATTATTTGAAAAGGTGTCTAAGTTTAAAAGAATGAGACTCTGCTTTTCTGCACATCAATAGATACATATCTGTTACTCATTTGCCATTAAAAAGGTCATGCAGCAGAGTGAAGCCTTTCTGCACAAAATCGTACATTGCATTGTGAACCACATTTTGTGTGGCAATTTCTTGGCCTCAATAATAACTATCTCCTCTATTCCATCATGGGGGAACAGAAGAGAGGATGACACCTGATAGTGGATTATCAACATGAGTCCTGTCAAGGCCACCTTGAATAATTCAGAATTCAGGCCAGTTGTGAGGACAATGATTTGTTGGGATGGGTCCACCTGGTGGCTGAAATTTAGATGTGTAAAAGTTTGGCAAAAAGATCAGCAAAAAAGAGTTAAATTCAAGAAGGAAATCTGACTGACAGAAGAGAGCATCCAGAAGACCAACCTGGAGGGAGAAAAAAGAGAAGCAAACCTGCCAAGCCTAGGCCACTCTCCAAGGAAATATTCACGGGAAGAATGAGGTCAGAATTGGAGCAGGGAGTCTAGGAAGGGGTCTGTAACTTCTCTAGCACTTTTTTTTTTTTTTTAATTATTATTAAAAGTGAATGTGTTTGTGAAAGTCTTCTAATAGTAGTGTTTACCTCATATATTCAGCACACAAGTGCGGAAAGTGCTGATCAAGAGCAGGGAGATACTCAACACTGGATTTAGGGTTGTAAAGACCAAAAAGGACAGAAACTTCCACATTCCAAAAACACCTTGGAAACCTGGACTAAGCAAAACTGATCTGGCTTTTCCCAGGCCCGCTTGGCTCATGAGTACATGGGATTTTAGCGATGATTCACAGAGCAGTGGTATTCATTCAGAGCCAAGCTGCGACTTCTGCACATCATGTTCCCTGGATGGATACACGATCTACGCCAGTCAGTTAACAAACTGAAAGCATCATTCAGCTCATTGTTACACTGCAGCAAAGTTGGGTGAGGCTTCATGGACCTGTACCAATTTACAGCCGCCGCGTTATGGCCCCACTGAGACAACTGGGGTGAAAGATTTTATTCTATTGCTTCAAATCAGCTTAAATTCTTGATTATTTTCTTATTAGAAAGATTAATTATTTTGAACACTTGGGCTTGAAGCCAGAAACTCTTAAAAATATAACTAAACCAGGTTATTTTAGAGCGCTGCATCAGCATCACAGGAAACCACAACATTAACATATATTCCCCTCTCTATGCTGCCTTTTCTTAAAATATCATCTCAACTTTAAGAATTTAGCACTTATCAAGGTTCCCCATAAACTGCTTCCTTTGCATTTAACTATATTCAAAGAGACATAATCAATACCGTCACAACAGACATTTTGCTTTACACTAAGTTTATCCATGCAGGAATGGACATTCCCAGGAGCTGGTCCATGGTTACAGAATAAATTTCGGAAGATGCACTGAGTTGAAGGCATTCTTAAGTCTCATCCTATAGAGCCATTCATGGAGTAAAGTTTAAACTGGCTACAAGTCTCCCAAATTAGTTTTATCATAGAGACAGTGAGGTTGCTCAGAATATTTTTCCTGGAGTTTTCTTTTTCATTTTTTATTTTGTATGCTTCCTTTGAAACATCATCAATGAGGCTGCAAAATACTCTTTATATATTCTACACAAGGAAAAATTACTATTCTCTCTGCATATTTTCCCCTATTCTTAAACCCTCAACAGCGTTAAACTATGTCTACAGCATCCAGGTGTTTCCTACAGCAACACACACCTGAGACAGATCTCTGCTCTCACAGGCCATCACTTTTATATCTGCAATGGAGAGGAAAGTATCATTCCTGGTCTGCACATAACAATGCTATTTTGCGCAATGTTAAAATCTGTGCCCTGGAGAAGAAACAAATGTGATGTAAACACCAAACCAGCTGCCAGTTGGCTCTGTTTGCTGAAACAACAAAAGCAAATCCTTTACAATGTAATCTTTACCTCAGGAAAGATGAAAAAAAAAAAAAAAAAAGAGAGACACAACTAACAGCAAATAATGTGAAGTATTCCTGCAGTGTACTTTCCAGCTAGCCAGGGAGCAGCACTGTAAAGTTGGTTGTTAGCCTTTCAGATTTAGATGAAGACTAAATTATAGCACTATAAACAGGGAAAATAAATGCTTTCCCATAATCCTTCTCTTGCCTCTCAAAGGACCATAGAAGCAATTCCCCTTTTCATTCAGAAATAACCTGCAATGGGCAATTCCGGGCGGGTAGGAAAAGCATATTGATTGACAGGTGGTTTTGGAAGGGGCAGAGGGTGTTCCTGGGAACGACAAGTGGCTGAAAATGAGGACATCAGTGCTGAATATATCTCATGGATTTTCCTTCTGACCAGCTCCAGGCTGCCGGTGACAGCTGAAGCACACCAGGTGCACCCTGCACCCCGAGACCACCCTGTGCTGTAAAGCAGAGCTTGGTTTGCTGAGACAAGCAGGAGATGCCCTTCAAACCTGTGCTTCTGGCCCAAACTGATGTGCAGACACTGAGCTACTGCTGCTGTGCCATAGCATGATGAGGCCAGGGCACCTGACATCCCCATCTGCAGTGCTTATGAAGTGGTGGGGTGAAGCTAAAACCTGGCAGTTAGTTGCTGCCCGTGAAATACAACACACAAACATACTTGTATCCTGAGGGGGAATTAACAAGATTTGTTGGGAAGTTTGACTGTTGCAAGTCAGTGAAAAAGTTGGGAAGAGGAAGCTTTTTTCCCCCTTTATAATCTTTGCTTCCTCTGCTTTGATTTCTTCATATTCATCTTAACAACAAAATTAATGAAGTTCTCTTTTTCCTTAACAAAAATAAGGACTTTTTTTAACAAAGAAAAAGACTGAAGCAAAATTTTGACAGATAACTAGCTCTTCTTTTGTACAAAGGAAACACGTAGCTAACAGTGACTTTTAAATAAAAAACTCATTTGAAAGATTGCATGCAAAGGGAAAGGAAAGACATTTTATTTTAAGTAACTTTTTTTTCCTTTTTCATGCACTTCATTCCTCTTTGTGTTTAGTAGAGAAAAATAATTATTCTTTTTTCAAAATCCTATACAGGCCATTTAGAGCTGGCAGTGGTGAAACCAGGCAGATCAACATCAGCTTTGATCTGCTTTGGTCTGCGGTTGCTCAAGGTTTGACAGCTCTCCACTCCATTGCTCTAGCCTGGCAGGAGGTCCATGAACCCTTGAAGGTCCCAAGCCCCAAATGATGGAGACAGGGATGCCAGAAACCCAGTCCACTGGCACCACAGCTACTGATGAACCCAGAAGAGCAGCTGACAGAAATCAGCCCCTCGGGCAATCTCATTTTGAAAATATAAGTCTTTACAAACCATGTTTTGGGTTTGACAAATCTAGAAACCTCCAGGGAGAAAAAAATAGTTTTTCCTACAGTTATCCCAGATGACTAGTACTTTTAGCTATGACTAAGTAAGACTTTAGCCTGCACAGACATTGATACACATGCTGGTCTTCTGTCACAAGTAGCAAGAAGTCTGCTGCCCCTCTCCTTCTGGATCTTTGTCCTATAATTTCCATTTTTTGAGGCTTCTCTTACCAGGAGATTTGCCCTACCTTAAAGAGAATGAATAGACAATATTTAACCCAAAATAATGAATGCAAATTAAACAGAAGGTGGCAGTCATCAGTGATGTTCAAAAGAAATGGAAGATTCATGTCTGACACCTATAGCTTTGAAAAAATTTTCAATGAATCAACAAAATGAGTTACAGAGAGAAGACTCCTGCCAAGTTCTTTACTGCTGAAGGGATTCAGCAGCAACACCAGCTTAAGGAATTTCATTTTCCCTCTCGCATCTTCCCATCTGCCTCCAACACACAAACATCAAACTCCCATGTTATCACAGTCCAGTTTCTTGTCATGCCATGAGCTAGATCAAGGTAAAACATGTTATGTTTTAACTGAGAACCGTCCCTTAAACCATTTCCTACTGTGGCCATAAGCACTTGTGCACTAGCACAACTAAAGGGGCAGAGGACTACAGCACAGAAAATTAAAAACAAACAAAAAACAACAAAAATTGAACAAAATAATTAAATAATCATAGAATCATAGAATGGTTTGGATTGGAAGGGACCTCAAAGATCATCTAGTTCCAATCCCCCCGCCTTCAGCAGGGACACCCTCCACTAGATCAACACCCTTACAATTATTAAATAATAATTAAACAAATATTATTAAACAATAATTAAACAAAAATTATAGAAAGGGACAAGTTAGGAGAAGGGCAAATGCTATTTTCATCAAAGCCTCTGTATCATGAGACCATAGTGCAAGTTCCTCTGGGGAGGAGTACCAGCATAGCACCAAAGATTGAATGATACTAGGAAAAAAATATGGATTGTTCACTAAAATCAAATAAGTTTCAGTTCAACCCAATGATTTTGCCTGGCAGACCTTGGTTGTTCTTTTATCTCCCACTTAGACCAATGTCTCCTTCGAGGAACGGAGAGCTCGTGAGCAACTCAAGCACCAGCCCTCTGGACAACAGCCTGTTTGAGAGTGGGAACTGTAGGATGCACCACATTGCCCCTCCACCTCTTATGGACAAAACTTCTTCAAACTCTTCTGATTTCAAAATACTTTCGGAACAGTTGGGAATGCCAGAAATGGATTTCATTGCTAATTTTACTGCAAATATCTGTTGCAGTGATGAACTTGCTTAGTGTGAAATAACCTCTCATATGTAGTGGTGGATACTATTCCACCATATATTAATACATGTGCCCAGTTTCTTTTCAGAAAACTTTTCTCACAACACTAGCTGGTCAGTCAGCCACAGGTAAGGAGCTTTGGAATGTCTTTAAACAAAATTACATGTAGATTAGCTCAATTTGTCTGACAGAACTCTCTCTGCAGTGTCAAGCCAGCTTTGAACAGGCCATTTGAGGCAGTTCGCC
Organism: Antrostomus carolinensis; assembly: GCF_000700745.2. Taxonomy (NCBI): domain Eukaryota; kingdom Metazoa; phylum Chordata; class Aves; order Caprimulgiformes; family Caprimulgidae; genus Antrostomus; species Antrostomus carolinensis. The sequence continues at coordinate 34,694 of NW_010306101.1, forward strand.
AAAATTTTAAACACCACAACAGTCCTTAGTGCAATTGTGAGTTGGTAAGTTGGTGAGTTCACAGCCCTTCTACACTCCAATATGGTTCATAGGTCTATTGTGTCAAGGGGATTTGCTTCCCCCCCTTCCAGCTTTATACCCATCTGAACAGACAGAAGGTAAGAATCTCTTTCCTTTAGCCTTCTAGTGCTACTATACTGGCCAAAATCTAAAGTGTCTCTTTATTTTCAAATTGCAAATAAAAAAATGGACAAAACATAAAATGAAAAAAACTTTGTGTGGCAGTCTTCAGACTACATCCATCCCCATCTAGGTCCTGAGCCACAGAATCACTCTTACCTGTTCCAGTCCCCATGCTCACACTCCAAAGACCTGCAGAGCTCTGTCAGTGAGGCTGGAGGTAGTGGTGGTTGTCATAACCCCAAGTGCTCCAGGAAAGCCCAAGGTGACTCTGACCAGCAGAAATCATGGCACAGTAAACCAGCAAACCCATACCTTGAAATTAAAAGCAAATTCATAGTTTATTTTTTTTTTCTTTAGGAATTAAGTTCTAAAAAAAATATCCTGCATTTAGGAAACTACAGGAGGTTATTTAACAGCTGTTTCCTACTGAGAACTTTAGTCTGATTGAAATATGGAAGTATTAAAAAAAATAACATGTATTTATGGAAAAATTACAGACTCATGAAGTGACTTCATGACCTTTCTACTCTTACAGTATAGCCTTGTCTGGTTGTGGTCACTTGAATGTAATGAAACAAAGATATCTTACTGGAAAAACATGAGTATGATCTCAGTGTTTCTTCTAACTTTACTGAAGCAGCAAAGACAGCTGGGCAACTCCAGTCAGCCACAACTGTGCTGCCTCTTCCTGCAGAGCCCTCACACCTTTACTTACAAAGATTCAAATGGATTTTGAATTTCCATATGAGATGATAAAATTTGACATGTTGCTACTTATGAGCATCAGAATAAGTGCAAAAAAGTAACACTTTAATGGTATTTCTGAATTTGATCTAGTGGAAAGACTTGAGGACTTGTCAGTGTTAGGTTAATGACTGGACTTGATGATCTTAAAGGTCTTTTCCAATCTAGGCAAATCTGTGATACTGTGAAAGAAAGAAGTACCAGAAAACCTGCTCCTGGGAAGCTAATGTTGTCCAATACTGTGAACTCTGGAGGAACATCGGAAGCTGTGAGCACTTTTACAAAATTTTCTTGCATAGTTTGGCTACATCTTCCCTGTTTGTTATGCTTGAAATTCGCTAAAAGTTTAGACTCTTCCTGTCTCCCCCATATTGTGCTCTTACTCCTCCTGCAGCATCCATGTGCTAATGAGTACCCTTTTCCCTGGTGTCATGCACTGAGGTAGAGCTGTGATATGCATGGTCATACTCAGATCAGCCTGCTGCCAGCTCCAGAGTCAGCTACATGGACAGAAAATGGGAAAGGCAAGTAGACAAAAGAATGCTTACAGCTGTTCCAGAGTCATCATCTTCTTTGCAGATGATGGTTAATTGTCACAAGCACAGGAGAAAATATTGCTGAAACTTTCTAGCACTATACGTACAGCTATGAGGAGCCAAGGTCACAAGGGTCTTCTGTTTTTTCAATACTATCTGAGAGTCTTTCATGTAACATCGGCAGTAATTTCAAAGTTTCTGGTGGACTTTACTTAGTCAGCAAAATGTTTGGATAGCAAAGGTATTAAAAAATTTCATCTGTACAGACTTGATGTTCACTATCTTTCATTGGTGGAATATGCTTAGGAATTTCAAGATGTGTGGTGTGATTTATCTTCTGCAAGAGTTGTGGGGGTATTCACTAGTCAACAACAATTTATTGTACTCCCATGTGGAAGAATAGAATTTGGAAAGAGATAAGAGAAGGATGATCTCAGAATGGGGCCTATTAGAAGATAAGGATCATGATTCTCTGTCCTCCTCCCAGGAGATTTTATTCAGACCTGCATTTTAGATATAACTCACAGAATATGTATAAAATTATGGCCACTCACATTGAAGGAGAGGAAAAAGGAACTGGAGTTATATCCCTGGAGTAAAATTCAGTTGCTCTGGACTTGTATAGCTTCATTGTACGTGGCAGTCTCAGCCATCATTGATCCCAGCAGGAAGGGGAGGATGAGTATTTCAGAGCAAAAGGGGAAAAAAATCAAATCCAGATAGAACAAGATCACACATTTCAATTTGCATCTGTATCATCTTTGAAGTTGTGGTTGCAATTATTGAACGGAGATGACTGGAAATGTCTTTCATACCAAAATGGCTTGGTTGCACTGAGTTTCTCTTTTAGCATGTCAAATCAATTAGCTGGTGTTTGGACAATGCTTTGAAAAGAGGAAGCAAGATATTACATATGCACACACACGCACATATGTATCCCCACAACCTTCTGTGCAATTAGTATTTGTAAGAAATGGAAATCGACGTTTTAACTAGCAGAAGAAACACACAAAACAGATATTTAAGGCTTAAGTTACTTTGCAGATCTTATTAAACTTAACAGAAAAAAAAATCAAATAACTTTTGAAAAAAACCAACCGAACAAACAAAACCAAAACAAAACAAAAGGAATAAGAGCAATACACTGAAAAATAGAGGATTTTCAAAGTTTTCACTTTAAACCAAGTTTAAAACTATACAGGTACCAAACTAAATCTGCAGCTCACTATAGTCTTATAGGCATTGGAAAGTAATGTTTGTGTATCTTATCCTTCCATTGTGCTATATCAAGTTGCAAGTCTGGTAGTACTAAGGCAAATGTTGCATTTTGCTTTACTTATCAGTAAAAAAATAAATGGCAGTGAGCATAATTATTAATCCATATGTCAGCACAATTTACTAATTTGATGCCATAATAACAAATTGTACTGACAATACACAGACAATGAGGGTGTGCCGCCAGTGGCACTATAGCTTGGTTTAGGAGGACACTTCTGAGATGAACATCCCAATACCCCCCAACAGCAATATTTGTAGTGTTTCACATCACAGAGCACTCTCAGAGAGCACACACTGTATTCCCCATAGATGAAAGGAAACCAGAAGGTGTGCTCCAGCTGTTAAGACTCCAGCCCATGGGAGCAGGTTAGAGCTAGCTGCAAACAACCCCCCAGCACAACGTACACAACCCATACAGCAGATCCTCACCACCATTTATCTGATCATCAGCTCCTGCTAGGTACCACTACTAGCTAATGTAGAGACCCTCAGGATATTATTTTAGTTCCTCTCACCTTCCCATCCCTCTGCATGACACTGTTTTTACTAATTCATATTTTATTAATTTATATTTTCAAAGAGCTAGGATCCCCAGTGGGATCCCAGGGTTTAACTGCATTAACTGCCAACACAGAAAACAAGACCTTTTTCCCAGAGAGCTTCTAAAGAGGAGTCACAGGATTAGATGGAGATAGATAGATCAGTGACGGTGAAGTTACAATGTGACAACACGAGTCAAACTGGGCTGATCAGAGACAGAAGTCACCTTCTCAGTACTGGAATACAGATAGGTGAGGGAGATTAAGCCAAGAAAAACTCTGAGAACAAAAACAAAATTGTGTTTGACATGACAGAGAAGTAGCAGCAGAGGACAGAAAGAGAGGTCAAAGTTATGGTTTAGGAAAACGTTTTTTGCAGCAATAGTAGATGGATATGAATGGCCTAAAGAAAAAACAAACAAACAAACAAAAAAAAAACCCCCCCCAAAAAAACCCCAACCCTCAACACTGTACCCTAAATGCTATCCAAGTTCTGCATGACCTGAACTAAGGGTAAGGTACAAACCTTTGGCATATGGTAACAATTCCGTCCTGTATCCAGAATCACTTCAGAGATGTAAACGTCCCCTTTAACACTTCCATTACCACATATATTCCATGTCAACAGCGGAAGCATAATCTTAAAATAAAAATAGAAATGTCCCTTTTCACTTGAAATACATGGACAGTGGTGCTTTCAGCTAGAGAAGTCTTGTGACATAAAGGGACCTGTGAATACTCAAACAAAAAAGACTATGTAGCAGACAAGTGAAAGAGGATATTGATAGGGCTGTTATCACCACAGTGAAGTGATTTAGAAGGCATGAATTTAATCTACCAGCTGTTCCATTTACTTTTTCTGCTTTCAACATAGCACACACAAGTGAGGACACTGGGGAGTTGTCTTCTCCTGCTCAGAATGGGAACACATCCTGGACTATGAGCAAAGGAAAACAAGAACTCTGATGACACTGAACTAGCCTGGGTTTCTTCTAGTGGGTGAGTCTCCCTTAAACTCACGGCTCTTCACCCTGACCAAAGGAGATCTTCAGCAAAATGAGCACTTGCTTTGAGTACTCAATATACTTCCAGACTCAGGACCGTAAGTGCAAAGCACTTTACTTGGTAGAGTATTTCTTATTTTCAGTGCATGTCAGTGAAGAAGCATATTGTTCTGTGCACATGCAGCACAGGAAACATTTTCCAAATAGCCACACAGCTGCCTAAAGGATGTAACATCATTCCCTATTTTGAATCCAGACAATACATATGGTCCATCTTTTACATCTGCAGTAAATCTGCAGCCCTATCAAATCAGGTTTACTGTTTATTTTTTTGTTTTGCACTTTGTGGCAAGAACTATTGAAGTTAATTTATGAGATAAGGATGAAATTCAAGTTTGTCCTCTAGCTACAGCTGCAATATAGCTGGGTATCAGGGCTGTGCCTGGGTGCACACCCTGCACATTTAGGCATTAGTTCCCTGGGTGGTCCCAGAGCTCCCAGCTAGTCTCTACAGAGGTGGCACAAGGGACTGAACCGAGACAAGGTGATTGTCTGAGCTCTGAGCCAGACTCATAGCAAAGCCTTTGCCTAATTCCTGCAGGAGGTGTCCAAGTGGGAATTTCAGGCAGTCCTAGAGATTTCCTCAGACCATTACTGCTGTGGCTATAACATTTGACCAGCACTGCTTGTGTGTTTCAATGTGTTAGCATGTAGGATGGAGAATCTGTCCAGGCTGAGGATTCCTCCAGGCGGCTCCTGCTGTAGAATTAACCAAAGTTTACAGAGATATTTGTAAATAGTCAGTAGGAAACATTCCTGTAGGTGCAGACAGGGTAGTGTAGGGCAGTCTTTTGTACATAGCCAAGATAGAATTTATAAGTACTTTCCTACAGTCTATACTGCTGGCTCATGCCTGTAATGGAGTGGTCATGTAGGACCATGGCCAGCAGGACCACATGAGCTGAGCAGAAGAGTGGTCCAGGGAATCTCACTCTGTCCAGCGAATCTCACTCTGTCCAGCTGAAGATGCCATGGCAGGGACTGCTATGAACTTCTAGGCTGCGACTGACCATCCTGTTCAACAGATTTGATTTGTCGGGTCAGTGTTGTCCTGTGCAAAGATCCCAATAAATTAGTTTAGCAAATGCTTCATCCATGAGTGTCTGTGTAACAATTTACAGTCTTTCTGGCTGTGCCCTCTCTCATCTTGACAGCTCCATTGATTCACAGGAAGGACTACTTTCCCTAGCCTTCTACTGTGCAGAGTTAGGCTCTACAAGACACCTCTAAAACATGGCAAAAAGTATCAGACATCTTTCTTTTGCTATATCCTTAGGAATTTCTACTCTTACTTCTACAATATTTTACATACACAAACTATGTCATCCAATCTACTCACTGTTCTTAAATTCATAAAGATAACCATAGAAAGATATACATGGTGTGCAACTGAACTTTTAGCTCTAGTTCTGTATCTGGTCTGAGTTTTGGACAAGGGTTATTATTGCTTTTACTGATATTTGATGAAGGTGTTTATCTACTTACTGTATTCATCACGAATGAAAAGGTACAGTACTATTAAGCAGGTTTCACCCAGTTCCGTCACAACTCAATGAAAAGCCCAATACTGGATTTCTTGGGCGAAGTCCAATTAACATTATGCTGGTTTACATCACTATATTATTCTATTAGACAAAGGATAATGCATCAAGTTTAAAAACTAATGACTAATCCTGAGTTTCTTTGGCAGCTTTAAGAGGAACACACTGAAGGTGTTTGTTGTAAACATTAGGATCACTATGGATTGTTATTCAGGTTAGACACAGATGCAATTTGTTGACTCTGTTGTATAGGACATGGCTGCCCAAAGCAGTATTTTAGCTAAACTAATGCAGTAAATGCCAGCTTGCCTGTGGAATTTGCTTGTAAATGAACAGGGTAAAGAGGAATTATTTAATGAAGTTTCCTTTGCATGGGAGGATCATGTTCAGCACACTCTTCTCTGCAGCAATATTAAAGGCTCACCGTCCAAAAACCTATGCTTCTTCAAAGCTCTCACTAGCCCTCAGTGTCTGCAGAACATAAAGCTTTCCCAGAAAAGTCTTTTGTCATCACACTTATTAATTACAGGAGTAGTTTCACAGTTAATAGGTGTATGTCTATTACCGTGGCAGCTCTCATTGGTAGCTCATTGGTTCTGGTTTTGTGTTACACTGTCCAGCATAAAAAGTCACCAACTTTTTAAATGCTAGTGTCATAAAAAAAACCAAACCACAATCTCCCATTTTAAAGCAGGAGCGTATGAAAACACAGTACATGAGCATGACCTAAGTAGTACACAGCCACATTGATGGCTGAATTCCTTCTGAAATGAGGTTCACATGACCTTTATTTACCATCTAACATCAAAATGACTGGCTTGATTTTTCTCTTAACCACTGTCTAATTTAAAATCCATTTCTCCTTGTTTTATTTTACATTTTATAGGGTAGTCACACAAAAATAAAACTGTCAATGAATAAGGTGCTACATAACCTTTTTCTGATCTTACTAGATAACATATGTATCTTATCTTCCTGAGCACTGTCCATCTATTATAGGAGGTGAAAATCCATACACCTTCAAGAACTGGGATCTAGTAGAAATGAATCAACCAAACAAGACCTAAAGCTCTGTCCCATGAAAAAGGCAGGCATGATATCAACACAACTGCCACCACCACCCACGTACTAGGGGAGTGTACATACTTTTGTAACAATACCACTAATCACTGGAACAGCCAGTTGACCAACAATACTGTAATTAATAACAGATGATCACACAAGACAACTACCACAAACAAACAAAAACTCCAGGGTGTTTAATACATTTAGCTTAAAAAGAAACTTTAGAATAACTAGTAACATGCCACAATTTGTTCACCATTGAATTTTTTAACCCTTAAAAGATACCAAGTACTAGAGCCAAAATAAAATCTAAGAAGTCACCTGATTTTTCTAATTGCATCTTTGTAGAAAGTAGTTTTCCCACTTTGAAGAACTAGTAAAAATTTTAATTTAAAAATAATGCATTCTTCAATGTGATAAAATCAGGCTCTTTCACAATGTTTCATGAAAAAGTAAATATCTGCCCAAACAGCAGGTTACAAAGGAATTTACACTGGATTTAAATTAGCAGCAGATTCAAAACATGAACTGAGTTTGAATTCTCATGTTTTTCCCATGGGTGCTATCTTCACTGGACTATGCTCTGTTCTATTGTCCTTATGTTACTGTCATCTCTGGTTTGGACCAGAAAATTCATCCTGAAAATAAATACCTTTTCTCCAAAAATCACTTCTTCATATTGGTCTATTCCCACACAGAGAGGAGAAAAAAAAGATTAAGAGTATTGACTTTATTGATTTCACATTGCAAATCAATTTCCTCAGAAAAATCTGACTAGTTCCTAGATTTAGTTCACAGTAAGTGATAAAATAGCATCATCACCATTAACTCAGAGTCTTCCTCTGGGCTTAGCAAGCAGCTTGGAAGAAAGTACACCCTTTTATAATTAAGCTATAAATCATCGAGGCAGGCAGCTTAGTAATTGTTTACAGCTGATCATAGAAACTAGCTATTGCTCTGAAGAAATAGCAATTTAATATTACTAGAGAAACAAGGAAAAGGGTTTGGTTTTTTTTTCCACATATAAGATATACGATGTGACTGTGACTTTACAACAGTTTCATACTGGTGTAACTGTTTACTTCAGCTAGCTGACAGTGGCATCAAACCGGTATACTCAAATAAGGAATGATCTGATGGAAAAGACGCCAGTAAGTATGGGGAATATTATACATCTGCTAATAATAAATCAGCAAACTAAACAGTGGCATTCAGCAGGTTTGGAACTGCGGTAGGCTCTACCTTCACTTGGTTACTGGTATTGAACCAGAAATCATATGACTATTTACTAGAGGCAGAATTTATTGTGGCTATAGAGGTAGAAGGCAAGAAAGGAGGTCCTCTTTTGCTTTGCACACCAGGACACAATGTCTTGTCATCACTGATGGTTACTTCCAGGCCAGAGTATGGTCACCGTCATTCTGGTCATTGTAATGGAGGATGGCAGCACAGTAATGAGTATGAAACACAGACAACCTTGCTTATGGTATTGTCCCTGCATGGTCCTCAACTTCCTATTTCTCCAGCCCAAGAGTGTGCATCTCCTCTTTAAAGATGCTTTCCATACCTTCATGCTCCATCACTACATATTGCAAGTGAAGGCTCAGAAGTGTTGGCCTAAGAGGTGCTCTCAATCAGACATGCCTGAGTGTGTATCCTTGACGTGCCGTTCTCAGCTATCACACTCCCTTCTCTGTGTGGAACCAACAAAATGAGCAGCTCTCAGGAGCCAAAATGCAAACTTCCAGGAGATCATCAGTCACTCCACCAACTCTCACCTTCTTTCCAAATAGAGTCAAGGTCCTGTGCCAAAAGTCCCTTTTATTTGTAACACAGTGCCATTTAAGTTAGGGAGGAACCACAGAGAGGTACCCATATTATTAATATATATTGCTGAAGAAAAGGGTATGAGATGAACATATCAAAGACTCAGACATTCCCAGCCTCTAGTATGAGGTTTTACTAGTACAAGGAAAATTTAAATTGGGAAACCTCAGAAGTTCTATGCAAGATGTTAAAGGATGTGAAAGCCAATCTCTCTTGTCCAGTGTGTCCCTGCATAATGGGTCCTTTCCTCACCCTTGTTCTGCAGTCCATCAGTTTTCAGTGCTCTCTTGGCTTGACTAAGAGTCACACAATCCCCAATGTGTCCCTTGGAAAATTTCCTCCTCCTAATTCATTTGGGCCAAAAGATTACCCCTTCTCCTGAAGGGTTTCCCCTACTCAAGTCAGGTTAAGGCAAGTGAAAAATAGAAAACCCCACCACTACAGATGGCAACATCTTCATCAGAGCATCCAGAACGTGGTACCTGCCCAGTGCGCTACGAAATAGCACATGAAACATCTACAGCAAAACTTGTAATACCTTCTTTCTAATAGCACCTTCATATAATTTTAAAAGACAGTAGTCATCTACTTCAGTGGCAGCTGAAAGACCAATTTCCCTGGATTCAGTACATAAGCTGAGATAATTTTACATTTTACATGGTGATGAAGCTCAGATATATTGCCCATTTGCAGTGATTTAGAAGTCACTAGGTACCAATGGACACTACTTAGATGTGCATGTTCAGATACAAACTAATTTGATTAAAGCTTGCATTTAAGGAAAGAATTACCTAAGTCACATAATTTCACAGTGGTTTGTGCTACATGTGCAGATAATTACTACTTCTCAGTTGACCCGTAGTAACTTGTTTAGACCATGGCAACTTGATCACACGTCTAGGTCTTTACACAACATAAGAAGTATACCAGCAAAAGCCTGTAACCCTTGCTGGTATATACGTGAGGAAAAATTACAGAAGTCACTAATACAAATATTCAGGAGACATAGTGAAATTTTACTTACTATCCCATTGTTCCCCAAGTTGGATCCTTACAATGACTACATCAGGATGAAATTAGGAATTTGGAAATCATACAGTGAGTTTCTTGCATAAAAAAATGAGATGACGAGAGAGATGGATAAGATCCAGTGCTATTAGACAGTAAAATAGGATCTGCAAACATATAGCTCTGTAAAATAAACATTAAGAGTGTCTGCAAATATATGTAGCCAAATTAGACTCATTGGCTAAGCACTGGAGGAAGTTTAATACAGATAAATTATTCTTTTAGAAGTCAGGCTTAAGTAAATGGATATATTTACAATTAGTTAAAAATCCAGTTACTCAAGATAAAAAACAAATTAAAAAACCCCACTACTATTCACTTAGACGGGCTCTGCATAGCTGAAAAGGTGCCCATTTTGAAGGACAGCTGAATGCTGTCAATGTAAGCAGTGTGTTGTGTCCTAGAACGGATCCCATTGCTCCTTGGTTCCTGCTGCTTTCCAGATGTTCCCCTGACTGCTCCTTCTAGCATGGTCCAAGGCAGCATTAACTCGGCACTTTGTCTTGTTTGCAGACACTGTGAGCACCACCACAGGTATCCCTTCACATTTTGCCTCCTGCCCAGCTCACCCAGATGACCCAGCTAGTGGGGCAGAAGGATGTAAGCTCAGCTTATCTGTAGGAAACTTTATGGGCAAGTAACTTAGGTGGAGGCAGCACTGTGTTAGTAGAATAATATTGTTCCTGATAAATAAGCTGGTAGGTAATTTAGAATTGTTTGGAGTGTTTTTGTGTGACATTGCACTAGACCATGTCACAGGTGTCACAACACACCTAAGGATGCAGGTCCATCCCCATATCTAAGGAGCTTTCTGCCTGAATGAGGATGAATGAAGGTGATAAAGTCTAAGCAGAGAAGTGGACATGGAGGTAGGAAAATGTGGCCAGCTTTCAGGTTGACTCCTTTCTTCAGGTCTGAAGCAAAAGTGCAAACATCTACTTATGGCAGGTTGGAAACTACTTACAGCCAAGTTATCAAATAAACTAGACATATTTTAACAGCAAGGATAACTAATACCTGTTACAACAAACAAAGTTTACTAGTGAATCCTCCCTACGCGGGAATTTTTACATCTATTTTTTTTTTTTAAGGGAAAGGCAAGAGATCAGTCAGAGTGAGCCTGGACACTGATGTCCTGGCTGGTCGTTGTGGGTCTTTATGGCCATCAAATACAAGAAGCTGCTTAAAGTAGTAATGGCATAAGCTCCAAGGTTGTGGCTTGAGTGTGGTGTCAGAAGAGCAGAAGTACAATTTAGAAAAGGTGAACATGAAATTTTCAAGGCACTGCCAGTAGAAAGGCAAGTGGGTTCAAGCTGGTTGCAGAAATATTCCTTTGACCCCCAAATCTCCACCCAAAAGTTCAGCTGTTTAATCCAATCCTTCCAGCTGCTCACAACACTCTGGCATTTGAGCTAAAGTTTTTGCTTTTCTAGGGACATCACAAAGTTAGTCTCCTCCCCTCCCTTCCTGGTTTTCTTTCTCTTTGTTTTTTAAAGTTCCACTTTGAGATTCTGTTTTCTCCAGGACAATCTACCACTCCATCTGGCTGTGCCGTTTGACTCAACTTCAAAATGAAACACACTAGGCTGGAAATTACTTCCAGGCTCTCCAAGAATCAGGTGACTCCAGTGCATTCAGGGGACTCTGGCTAGGACTGAGTCAGCAGAAGCAGCCGTGTTTCTTCCTGGGGGAAGTGCAGCTGCAAAGCAGAACACAAAAACAAAACCACCAACAATAAGAGCTTCCATGTCAGCCAGCTGAGTAATAGGAACATTTCTACTGCACACAGGACACTCTGCCCTCATTTAGGGTGTCCAAGAAATGTGATATTCAACAGGTCTCCTTAACTACCATGAAATACCTTTGTTACTTGATGTTGTTTTAAAGACAAATGAGTAGGTTTTCACTGTTAGAATTGAAAAGATGTCCTTAAATGTGTGGGAAAATTATATCTTTCCTTCTGATGTTGCAGAGACCCTGAAAGCCAACCTCTGAAAGGTGCAAGCGACTCCTTTTTTCTCAGTTAAACTTAACTCAGATACCTCAATTACTCCTTAATGAACTTCCCAGTCTCTGAGGGGAAACATGGCATGAAGATCAACAGAAGTGAACAGTATTCGGTCTTGATGTCTTGAGCAGATGAACCCTAGGTGAAACTTCTCTTTTCTTACCACTAAGTACTGCCACTCAGCTTGCCAGTAGAAATATTACTGCCAAGAGAGACAGGCTTGCCACAGGACAACTCCTACCTCCAGAGACTTCAAGTCAAACCTTGACTTGAAGTCCCTTTGAACTAAATCCACACTGCAGTGTGAATAGCTTGATTTTTTGGAAAAAGGTTCAGCCTTACTTCTTTGTCCTCACTTCTTGCTGGGTGTTTCTTACTGCCCCTTTTTCTTTTCTTGAGGAATGTTGGGGGTAGATGTGTATGCTCAGTGTCTTGTTTCTTTCCAGAAGCAGGGTAATTCCTGCTTGCTTCTTCATCTTCACAAAGTTGGCCAGGCAACCCGTCCCCAAATACACAGATTTACCTGAGACCACTGCACAGACCAGTACTTCATTCACCAATGGCAGTAGTTAGTAAATGCTCATGTAAATCCAATTATTTTTCCTCTAAAGTATCTGAAAGCCCCAGGACCTGTACACCAAACTAAAATTTCACATAGCATTTCATTATTTCTCCCATGAGAAAAAAATTACTGTTAAGATTGTCATAATTCCTGTAATTTCCAGTGAAGATGATCAGTAAGTCAGTGAAACTTATGAATAAATACATATTAATAAAATCATTGGGATAACCAGGCTGTTGGCTTGGTCTGTCCAGAGAAAAATGAGATTTCTGTGTCTATCTCCTCACAAAATAAGTTTGGTTCACCTGAGCTGATATAATGAAGTACAGGATAAAGCCTCTGCAATGATGAGAATAAAAAACAGTAGATCCAAAGGATCTAGGACTTTAAGTGTTTTGACTATATTGTATGTTGCTAAAAACAAAGCAATTTCTTACTTTACTGTCATTAGCAAAACTAAAATTTATTGACTTTCATAGGACTACCTGCTACTCTGTATGGTCTGTGCAGTAGAACTGAAAATATTTTAAAAAGTGTGTTTCTGGATTAAATTCCTTTGTGATTTATTTCAATGTGAATATTGAATTATTTACTGTTCACCCTATATTCTTTATGTAGTTAGAAGAATAATAGCACATATTGAGGCTCCCATGAGCTGTATCTGTCCCTAAAATCCATTGATATCTCTGTGTTTCCTTTGGTGGCGGTGACAGAATTGTACAATAAATTACTTGGTTGTAGAAATCAAGCAAGTTAGCCTACTGCATAAGTTTGAAGTGCATGAGAAAAAACAAAGCTGCAGCACAAATGTTTGTTCAGCTCCCATGGTTTTTAAAAACATTGACCTAAAAATGAGGCATTTGCACTGGAAACGGCAGCCAAACCCCACAACAGAACAGAGCGTACGTAGCGGTCAGACTGCGTATTGCTTTCTTGCGAGGTCATAACTACAGGCTGAGAGAACCAGCATCTCTGATGCAAGATAGATCCCTTGAAACACAAATGGCTTTGACATATTTTAGGAAGAGAGAGACATCTCCTGGACAAACTGTAAATATGCTCTTCGTTCTTCTGTACACTTAATAACACATGAAGAAAGTTTCAATTATCTGCAATATAGTTGTATGCTAGAGAAGAGGAGTTCTCCTGGTTCAATATTTTATTATTTCAAATGAATTTAAAAGCACTTTCCCATTGATATCAAGAGGAAAATAACAGTGCATCTGCAAAGAAAAGGAAAATTAGTTTTAGGAGCATGGCCTTACTGCCCAGTAATAAGACAGGGAGTTAAATCCTGCTTTTTTTCTAGACTTCTCTTTTATTAAATAATTTCACCACTTAAATTCCTAAATCCTCTTATGGCTCCATAACTTTTCAGATTACCAGCCACATCATATTGCTGTTGCTTAAGGGTAAGTCAGTTTATTCTTTTATTCAGAACAAAATTTATTATGCCATTATAAAGAAAGGCATTGCTTCTTATCTTTCCAGTACCTCACCAGTTTCATGAGAAAATGAGTAGGAAATCTATTATGATGTTTTCTATTAGTAGCAATTTCAAAGGTGGTAAGTGAAGTGTTATCTAGGTGGTTCTCTAAATAGTATCAGATTACCCGAGTGTGAAGTCCCTGGGTTATTGCTTTTTCTGGAGAAGAACAGCCAATGTATTTCATAATTATGGCATATTTTTGTTCCTCACAAGGAATTTCCTAGATAAATCTTCAGTGACACAGAAGCTAAATCACGTATTTGATACAGTGATAGGGTTGTTATGCCTTATCCAGTTTTCACCAGATATTTTGTTTCCTAGTGTTAAGATAAAAAATAAAATAAACTTTCTAAGTTTATCAGCAACTCCTCTTAGAGGAACATAAGAAAAACAGAATCAGTAGACTTCCCATTGCACAACGGCTTCTTCTGTGACTGACTGCCCCAAGGATCATGTATGGATCCTTGAAAGCAAAACCCAGGTCCCTGCCTTATCTGAACTGCCTTGTCTCATGGCCAGCATTAGTGCAGAATATGAAAGGAATATTAGAGTTGGATCTGGAGACAACTGAGGAATAATGGTGAGAAGTTATGTAGCTGTGTGTGGCAATCACTACAGAATTTCCAGAGATTTACATGGAAAAATGAGCAGTCAAAGACAGATCGATAATGAATGGAGAGTCACCGCTGATCAGTTGCAAACATCAAGAACTTGCACCCAGATTCCTCCCACTGGGGTTTAGATATAGAATTGAGTTACTGCACTTAAGGACTGTCAAAATTCAAACTATCATCGTGGTAGGCAAGGGAGACTGAGAGGTGACTCAGCCTACCTATGTACTGACTTGTTTCCCCAGGGTGCACCAGTGTGTGAAATCCTCTCCATTTACAACACTTTGCCTCCACTAAGGATGTAGCCTGGGACTCCTCTCTCTGTATTAAGGTACTTTATTTAAGTATCTAAGTCAAAGTGTGATAAATCTCAGCTTTTGCTGTCAGTTCAGAAACAAAAGCACACAAGATGCAATGCAAAAAAGCTATTGTATCTTTCTTTGAGGTTTAGGCTGATTTTAAAATTTATTTATATTGCCAGGTAATGCCATTCCTTTGCCTCAAAAACCTTCCCTAAAGCCTATAACTAGGTAAAAACACATAAATACTAATACAGTGCTGTTCATACCACTCATCAGACCTGAGTGAATCTGGATTCTAGATATTTAAGATATGAAACTGTTTGCAATGGGATCACAGTATTATAGTGGGAATAATTTCTTAAGTAACAGCTTATTTTTCCAAGTGCTTTCAAATGCATATGCACTCTCAGACAGCTTTGAAATTTTATGTACCTCATCAAAGTTCCAATTAGGCTTCACAGCCTTGATCTGTTACCATTTTTTCAATGAGTTTCCAAAATACATTACCCTCTCAATGCACTGGCTATCACTTTCATACTTACTGCTCAAATCTCTCCAGTTTTATCATACACTAAGCTTTGATCTTGTCACTCACTTGCCACTCAGTGAAAGAAATTTTTAAAATATCATAAATATTATTGGTTGCAGAAGATGACTTTCCAGTACCTCGATACAAATTGACATGACATAACCAAGACAGTTTGTGAGCAGACTGGTTTCAAGGTTGCATGTTGCAACCTCTGAAAATTATACCTTTGTAATGACAATGCAATTCCTACCATGCCTGTATCAGTATCCTTGTTAATTCTGCTCCTGGATACACTCAAGCTGATACACTCAAGCAAGGGACTCAGTCCAGACCCTACTGCCTGATTGTGACCCAGACGCCTGAAAACCCCATTTCTTTCAGCCCTATATGCAAAAACAGGCTTCAGCATAGCCAGACCATGCTGGGGAACACAGATGAGACACAAAATTCTCTTAAGAAGCTTTTGGTCCCACTGATTCCATTACCTTTCTGCCATCAATGAAGAGACGATGAGGATTTAACCTTATTTTGCAGAACCCCAGAATGAAAGAATGGTTGAAGTTGTTGGGACTTCCGGAGTTCATATAATACAACCCTCTGATCAAGCAGGGCCACATAAAGCATGTTGCACAGGACCATATCCAAATGGCTTTTGAATATCTCCAAGGATGGAGACTCCACTAGTTCCATTTATTGGTTTTAAAATGAGAGGTTATTTTAGCAAAGACTCTTTCCATTTTTATGACCTCAGGAACATCTGTACTAGCACAGCTGGGAGGGCAATTAATTGCAACAGGAAGAAAG